>NC_140515.1:6896188-7027987 GCF_964339955.1 Pipistrellus hanaki
CGCCCTGGGCCAGCCGGCGGAAGGACAGAGGCGGACAGAGGCCGCGGGAGGCAGGGAGCCGGGACAGGCTGCACTGACAGCCGGACTGCCAGACCGCCAGACCCATGTGGCAGACTGGCCTCGGAGCAGCTGCCCTCGCTGGGAACGCTGGGTTTGCCAAGGTCCAGGCCTTTCCTAGTCTCACAATTTGCCTCTAAAATGTGCACTCACTTCGCCTCAAGAATGAGGAGTTTGAACTTTCAATACAAAGTGCACGTGTGTTTGTTTTACGGTGGCGATGAGTGTGCTATCACAGGAACCACAGCAACAGTGTCATGCAAACTCCCAAAGGAAGGAAACAGCTGCCGGTTTGTCCACAGAGAATCCCCAATGCGGGCCCCTTCCCAGCCACCTCTCTGCCTGCAGCCTGCTCCAGAGGCGGGAGGGGCTCCCCACGCAGCGTGCTGGTGAGGCCGCAGCCAGGCAGCTGGAGTTCAGCCAGGCCACCCGGCTCCACCCCAGCGCTCCGTCCAGGCCCGTGCCCTCCGGTGTAAGTCATCTGCTTCTGAGCTGACGGGCCCTCAGCCGATGCTGACAGCACTGTCCCCTCTGCTCTGTAAGGCCCTGGCTGCTGTCCTCTCCCGACCCCCACTCCCTTTCTCCCTCCCACTCTCCAGTCTGGTCTCTTTTCCGCCAGCAGCTGAGAGGTCCCGGAGGCTTTGTCTGTCTCTTATCAGCTCTCCCCGGCAGCCTGCGGGGGGGCGGGGGGGGGGGGCGGAACTACTCGGCGGTTCCACCTCACAAACGGGACAGGAGGTCCGAGGGTGCAGGCCACCATCCCCCGCTGAGGACGCGCAGGAGGACTCCGGGTCGCTGTGAGCTCAGAGTGAGCTCAGCAGCACTGCAGGCCTCTCTGGACGGCCCCTCCCGGGGGCTCTCGGGTTCTGCTAGGCCCTCTTCTCTCTGCCTCCTCTCACCGCTCCTCTGTGATGTTTTCCGGCCAGTGCTGGCCTCTGACACTCATTTCCAACTGTTTCCAAGTCTTGTCCACTACGTGGGCCGGTCACCACTCCGCTGCCAGCCCCACTGGCAACTGCCCAGAGCCGTGCCTGCAGGCAAAGAGGGTGCCTGACCTGATTCTGCTGATCACATGATGGAGAGGTGGCTGAGCCGGACTGAGAGACGGTTTCCTTTCTCCCTCTGATGTGGAGCCTGAGCATTGGAGGGGTTCAACCCCTGCACCCCCTGGGATGGGTGGGTGGGACCCAGTTAGAGAAGGAGCTGCACCTTCGCTGAAACGGCCTCCTGCCCGGCGGCCTAACGCACTTCCCTGCTGTCCCGGGTTATTGTGCAGCTGCTCTCACTGCAGCAAAGTGCCCTTGGACCCTCACCCCGTCATACCCTCCCCTCAGCTCACCACGCTCCTGCTCTGACCATGTCCCTGGCGTCATCCCCGCCTCCTCCCTCTGCAGCCCCTCCACTTCCACCCCCAAAGTCCAAGCAGGAATTAAGTCCAGGAGGTCCTACTGATGGAAATCTCTTTCTTTCTCCCCACTGTCCCACTCTGTTCTTTGCAGTCATTGCCATTTGGACTGGCCTCTGCCCTTTTCCCGTTTGACCCAGCCACCACCATCTGCACGCTCCCAGGATCCTAAACACTCAGCGCAGCCCGCAAGCCACAGGCCACCTTTGTCTTCAGGTGCAACCCAGCAGGTCTGCATGGCTGTGAGCTGCTTCAGCCGCCCCACCCCTGTGCCCCTTCCCCCCACGCCACGTGCACTGAGCTCCAGCGCAGGATGTCCCGGTCCAGGCACTGCTCCTCCTCCACCAGCTGTGCCTGGGCTGGGCGCCTGCCCCACTTGTCTCTTTTCTCCTGCACTCTGCTTTGCCTCTGGCATGACCCGCGCCCAGCACCGCTCCCACTCTGGCACGACCCGCGCCCAGCACCGCTCCTGCTCTGGCATAAACGCACCCTTTTCTTTAGGTTGACCCCGCAGCTTGCTGTTTCCCGTTTCCTCAGATTGCCTGGGGCAGGTACAGGTGGGGTCTCAGGGGACTGCTCATCGCAGGTGCCAGGCCTGCTTCCCACTCCTCCGGGTCCAGAATCGCCCCCAGGAGCCGTGCTTTGTCTGCACCAATGCCATCCCCACCACGCCTGCTCCTGCCACTCTCCTGCAGCCTGTTTGCTGACAGGCCACTCTGCTCCTGTCCTCAGCCCTGCTTCCCAGCACTTCCTCCTCCCTCCCTCCCTCCCTCCCACCCCCCTCCGTCCTCCCTCCCCCTCCAACCTCTCTCCCCGCCCTCTTCCCTTCCTCCTCCCTTCCCCCTCCCTCCCTCCCCCTCTCCCCTCCCGCCCTCCTCCCTCCATCCTCCCTCCCCCTTCCGTCCTTTCTCCCCCCTCCCTCCCTCTCCCCCTCTCCCCCTTCCCTCCTTCCTCTTCCCCCCTTCCCCCTCCCTCCCTCCCCTCTCCACTCCCGCCCTCCCTCCTCCATACTCCCTCCCCCCTCCATCCTCCCTCCCCCCTCTTCCCTCTCCCTCCCCCCTCTCCCCCCTCCTTCCCTCCCCTTCCCCCTTCCCTTCTCCCTTCCCCTTCCCCTCTCCCTCCTTCCTCTTCCCCCCTCCCCCCTCCCTCCGCCCCCTCCCCCCTCCTTCTGTCCTCCCTCCTCCCTCCGTCCTCCCTCCCCCCTCCATCCTTCCTCGCCCCTCCCTCCGTCCTCCCTCCCCCCTACCCTCTACCCCCCTCCTCCCTCCCACACAGCTGGAAGGCTTTTCTCATCTGGATAAAACACTCTCTTCTACTTCCTCCTCCCAAACACGCGTCTGTTCTGCACCTTCCAGAGTGAGTTCTCCTGTGGGAATTCAGGCCAGGAGAGGTTAGGGCACATGTGTCAAACAAAAGGCCACGGGCCAAATCCAGCCCGCCAGGCCTTGCAATGTGGCCCGCAACGCGCTGTCATCACTGCACTCCGCTGTCAGTTTATGACATTGTCAGTTTATGACTGTTCAGTAAACCATTCGGCCCGCGATTTAGGCTGGATTTTAGATTTTGGCCCCTTCTCTGATTGAGTTCGACACCCCTAGGTTAGGGTGATGGAACACAGAGAGAGAGGCTGACAGGCCTTTTTAAAAATACCTACATTCTTATTGATCTCAGAGGAGGAAGGGAGAGAGAGAGAGAGAGAGAGAGAGAGAGAGAGAGAGATATCAATGATGAGAGAGAATCATGGACCGGCTGCCTCCTGCATCCCTCTCACTGGGGACGAGCCTGCAACCCAGGGGTGTGCCTGACCCGGGAATTGAACTGTGACCTCCTGGTTCATAGGTAAGCGCTCAACCACCGAGCCAGACGGCTGGGCACTGACAGCCTTTTGCTTCTGCTCTATCAAGTTTCTCCCTGATGACAGGGGGCAGGAGCCCACCACCGCCTGGGGGAGGGAACGGTGCCAGACAAAGGGCCACAGAGGGCATGGCGGCCATGGACCGCACGACCCTCCCACGTCCTTACCTGTGTCTGTGCCCGCTTCCCCCGACCACTGCCTCGAGGCCGAGGCCGCTGTGTCCTTCACCGCGGGGTCAGGGCACACAGTAGCTGCCTCAGAATTAGCTATCAGACTTAAGATGCGTCGCCGAAACCGGTTTGGCTCAGTGGATAGAGTGTTGGTCTGCGGACTGGAAGGTTCCAGGTTCAATTCTGGTCAAGGGCATGTACATTGGTTGCGGGCACATCCCCGGTAGGGGGTGTGCAGGAGGCAGCAGGTCGATGTTTCTCTCTCATCAATGTTTCTAGCTCTCTATCCCTCTCCCTTCCTCTCTGTAAAAAATCAATAAAATATATTTAAAAAAAAAAAAAAAAAGTAAGACGCATGGACTTTGGAGTCAAGGTGATTGACCCGCCAGCTGCCTTCCTGGTGGTGTGAGCGGGCAGGGCGCTGGCCTTTCTGTCCCGGCAGCTGCGATAGGGAGGAGAGGACCGAGCGGAGGGGCCCAGCGTCCTGCAGCTCTGTCTTTGGCCCGTTCCCCTCTTCCTCGCCTTCCTGGCTCAATTCTACGTCTCTCCTGATCCTCACGTGGCCCAGCCTCCTGTGTCAGATGCCCCTGCAAACTTACTCACCCCTCCCTCCATCCCTCCCTCTAAGTAATGACATTTAGGAGCCTGGAGGTCAGGGATTCAGTGTGTGAGCACAAAGAACGTCAATTCTGGTTTCACCAGCCCTGACTGGGATGTCCGACAGGTGAGTATCAGTTTCCCCATGTGAAAAACAGGAGTGACACCTGACCTTACCAGGTTTTTGAAAGAAAGGGCTCAGGGGCCAGGAGCCGGGAGCCCGGGAGCCCAGGAGCCCAGGAGCCCAGGAGCCAGGAGCCGGAAGCCCAGGAGACCAGGAGCCCAGGAGCGGGGAGCCCAGGAGCCCAGGAGCCCAGGAGCCGGGAGCCCGGGAACAAGGAGCCCAGGAGCCGGGAGCCCGGGAGCCCAGGAGCCCAGGAGCCGGGAGCCCAGGAGCCAGGAGTCCAGGAGCCCAGGAGCCGGGAGCCCGGGAGCCCAGGAGCCCAGGAGCCAGGAGCCCAGGAGCCGGGAGCCCGGGAGCCCGGGAGCCCAGGAGCCGGGAGCCCAGGACCCGGGAGCCCAGGAGCCCAGGAGCCCAGGAGCCGGGAGCCCAGGAGCCCAGGAGCCGGGAGCCCAGGACCCGGGAGCCCCAGGAGCCGGGAGCCCAGGAGCCCAGGAGCCGGGAGCCCAGGAGCCCAGGAGCCGGGAGCCCAGGAGCCCAGAGCCCAGGAGCCCAGGACCCGGGAGCCCAGGAGCCCAGGAGCCCAGGACCCGGGAGCCCAGGAGCCCAGGATCCGGGAGCCCAGGAGCCCGGAGCCCAGGAGCCCAGGACCCGGGAGCCCAGGAGCCAGGAGCCGGGAGCCCAGGAGCCCAGGAGCCCAGGAGCCGGGAGCCCAGGAGCCCAGGAGCCCAGGACCTGGGAGCCCAGGAGCCCAGGATCCGGGAGCCCAGGAGCCAGGAGTCCAGGAGCCTGGGAGCCGGGAGCCGGGAGTCCAGGAGTCAGGAGTCCGGAGCCGGGAGTCGGAAGCCCGGAGCCCAGGAGCCAGGAGCTGGAAGCCCTGTGTTCAAAGCCCAGCCCTGCTGGTTTCAAATGTTCCACTCAGTGAAAGTGACTGTTTTGGGTCCTACTCCCCTTATTTATGAATGGGCCTCCTCACAGAACCTGCCTGCAGGGCTGTCAGTCACAGTCACTGAGTTAAAGCACTCAAAGTGTTCCCATGCTGCCTGAGCAAATATTCCCGGGAACCGGGAGCCCAGGAGCCCGGGAGCACAGACTGGCTGTTATCCCACTGGCCATGTCTCCTTAGCCACACACAAATTCTAACCTGTACAGTCTGCTTGGGCAGCCATAACACACACACACTGTCAGCTTGAACAACAGCATCTATTGCCTCACAGTGGTGAAGGCTGGAAGTGCAAGTCGAGGTGTCAGCAGGCTGGCTTCTTCTTGGCGGCAGGGGCTGCCTTCTTGCTGTGCCTCCTGTGGCCCTCCCCCTAAACATGCACGGACCCGAGTTTCTTCCTCTGTGCAATAGGCCTCAGTGAGACGGGGTCAGGCCCCCCTAGCAGCCTCATTTCAGTGTAAGGCCCTGTGAGAGCCCCCCCTAACACAGTTACGCTATGAGGTACCGGGGAGCCTTAATGAATTTAAGGAGGAGAGCTCAGTGCAAGACAACACTAGATGCTGAGCCTACGGTGAGCCTCTTTCTTTTTTTTTTTTTTTCTTTTTTTTTTATTATTATTATTTTTTTTTAAATCAATCTTTATTGTTCATATTATTACAAAGGTTCCTCATTTCTTCCCCCCTCCACCAGGTTCCCACCCCACCCTCTGCCCCCTCCCCATCCCCCATTGTCCTCATCCATAGGTGCACAGTTTATGTTCAGTCTCTTCCTCCCTCCCTTTCCCCGATAGTAAATCCCTTTTCAGATAGTAAATCTGTTGCTTAGCATTTTCTCATATCAATAATACCTCCACATGCCCAATGATACACTTCACACAAAAGACATTTCCAAATAGGTCAACCAGCCTCATCCAGGCCCCACCCAAGGCACTCACAGATCAACACCCCAGCGCTATACTAACTCAACACATCCAGATCTAAGCCTTCATCACTTGATTCAGCAGACCCTCAAGTTCCCGCAAAAGTTTCCAGCCATGTCTGAGAGGCAGCCGTGGGCAGGTACAGGCGAGGAGCGAGCTGTTTCGGGCCTGGCTGCTCCGGGCCTGGCCTCTGTTGCTCTGGTTCGTTCCACAACCAGCTGCTCCGGGTCTGGTCACTGCCGCTCCCGACCTAGTTGCTCTGGACTTGGCTGTTGCTGCTACAGGCCTGGCCGCACCCGACCCGGCTGCTCTGGGACCGGTTGCTCCGGTCCCGGCCGCTCCGGGCCTGGCCGCTCCCAGCCTGTCAGCCGCTGCTCCGGGCCTGGCCGCTCCCAGCCTGGCAGCCACTGCTCCTGGCCTGGCCGCACCAGACCCGGCTGCTCCGGGCCTGGCCGCTCCCAGCCTGGCAGCTGCTGCTCCGGGCCTGGCCGCTCCCAGCCTGGCAGCCGCTGCTCCTGGCCTGGCCGCACCAGACCCGGCTGCTCCGGGCCTGGCCGCTCCCAGCCTGGCAGCTGCTGCTCCGGGCCTGGCGGCACCAGACCCGGCTGCTCCGGGCCTGGCCGCTCCCAGCCTGGCAGCCGCTGCTCCGGGCCTGGCCGTACCAGACCCGGCTGCTCCGGGCCTGGCCGCTCCCAGCCTGGCAGCTGCTGCTCTGGGCCTGGCCGCTCCCAGCCTGGCAGCCGCTGCTCCTGGCCTGGCCGCACCAGACCCGGCTGCTCCGGGCCTGGCCGCTCCCAGCCTGGCAGCCGCTGCTCCGGGCCTGGCCGCACGAGGCCCGGCTGCTCCGGGCCTGGCCGCTCCCAGCCTGGCAGCCGCTGCTCCGGGCCTGGCCGCACCAGACCCGGCTGCTCCGGGCCTGAGGTGAGCCTCTTTCTTAATCTAATTTGTAACAAACGAGTCCCGGGGTGTCTGGGCTCTAGGGACTCCATTTGTGGTCTCGGTAGAAAGAACCTGGGCTCAGGTTTTAGAACTGAGCTCACAGCCTGCTCGGGTCCTATCTGGGGCAGCCATGGCCCCGCCTGAGCTCAGCAGCATCCTCACCCGGAGGAGCCAGGCTGCTTGCTGACTCACGAGGTGGTGCTGACGCGGGAGGCTGGTCCAGGACAGTGTGGGGGCTTCTGTGGCCTCCACGCTCAGGTTTCTGCCTTTGAACTCAAAAGACAGGCCTGGCCGAATGGCCTTCCCTTGCCTTCCCGCTCTCAGAATTCTGTGACTGAGTCTACGGGTGGAAATCCAAGTACCAAGGGGAGTGTGTCTGGGACGAGGCATCACTAGGTCTTATTGACCCGGTGACGGTCACGCCCTCACAGGGAGCCCCTCTGCCTGCTCCTGGGGCCCAGTCCAGAGCAGCGCCCACGCACGCCCTGGCTGGCACGGTGGCTGCCTGCTCTGGCAGGAACTCTCCGGAGCAGCACTAACAGACTGGGAGTACGGGGCCAGGGAACCGCCTGATCCACAGGGACCGGCCTCTGCCGGAAAGGCCCGGCCAGCTCCCTGCCTGCCCACCTTCAGAAGCAGCGTGGCGGAGAGAGGTCAGGTGGCCTGGGAGATCCACTGGGGAGTAAGAATTCAGATGCTGACCCTGCCTCTGGCCAAATCACTTCTCTAAGTTTCCCCATCTACCAAATAGGGCACAATAGGTCTTACTCACCGAGTCCTTTGGGGTTCCAAATATAAAAGTGTTTCTTTCATTCTATACATAATTTTTGTGTTCCTGCTATGCTTGGGAACATTTACTGTACTGCTCTTTTTACTAGAGACACAGAATAAAACAAGACAAAGTCCCTGTCCTGATAGCAATTACATTCCAGTGGAAGAGTCAGGCGGAAACAAGCTACATCGTGAAGCTCAGTCACAGGCTGTAAGAAAAAAGCAGGAGGACGGATGGCGCCGGCTGGGGGGGAGGGGGGCCAGCGGACGCCTCCGCCAGCGTGGCCTCCTGAGGGGCCGTGAGCAGCGGGGAGCAGAGGCTGCCCTGGGGCTCCGGGAGGACAGCTGGGAGTCCAGGAGGGGCTGGACCTGGCAGGCACCGCCCGAGGTCAGCACCTGGGGCTGGCCAGCGGCCTTGAAGCTGAGGGTCAGATTCTGAATTTTAATCAGTGTCCTGAGACGTCATTAGAGGGCTCAGGCAGGGGACTTTGTCACATGTGTCTTACAGGCACTGCTGCTGGAGAAGAGAGTTAAAGGAGCGCGGAAAGCACGGACTGCTGGCCTAGCATTCCCTGCTCTCCCGCCCGGCGCAGGGGCTGTCCCTGCTGCCAGCGGCCACGTGGCCTTGTGAGCGGCGACAGAGTCACATCCAGGCCAGGCCGCTCCTGCCCTTGGGAGGCCTCGGGCCCTGCTCAGGCGCCGCCCCTCCCGCCGGAGCGCCCGGGAGTCCCGTGGGCCGGCAGCGACTGCGAGGCCGCTTCGGGGAGCACCTGCCTCTGCAGGGACAAGCCATCTCCAGAAGAACAGGCGAAGACGATGGGCGTGTGGAGAGGACGACGGGAGCTGTGGGTCCGCAGACTGAAGCTAGAGGAGGACGCGCACACCTGACCGAATGTCCTTCCCCCTGCCCGGCAGTGGCAGCGTGCTCTGGGCATCGCTCGCCACGATGCGAGGCTGCCAGACGCCGAAAACCCTGCCACCCACCTCAACGGGAGGGTGCCTTTCCATCCGGAGGGAACCTGGTGAGGCTGTGGACGGGTGTGACGAGGGGCTGCGGAGAGATGCCAAAGAGAAGAAGCTTCTGGAAATGAGGACTAAAGCAGACACACTGAAGCGAACTGAACCGAGGGATACAAGGAAAGCAAAGTTGAAAGAGAAGAAGGAGTAGAAGCAAAGGAGACCCCCAGCCCTCGGGCTAGGAGCCCTGGGCCAGTGAAGATGAAGGTGCTGCCTGGGGAGGGCTGAGTGCACTGGGGGTGGGGGGTGCTCAGCTGGAGAACCCCTAGGCGCCAGACTGGGTGGAGGTGACGGGGAGACTGAGCTCTTTCTGGACGCAGAGTATGCCATCAGCCTTCCTCTGCCTTCCACGAGGACTCCAGGCTTACTGGTCATCTAATGGAGATGTTTGGTGGAACACTTCTTGGGACTTAGAGCAAAAACACTGCCCTGCTGCCTGGCCAGTGTGGTTCAGTGGTTGAGTGTTGACCTGTGAACCAGGAGGTTATGGTTTGATTCCCGGTCAGGGCACATGCCAAGGTTGGGGGCTCGATCCCCAGTGCGGGGTGTGTAGGAGGTGCTAATCAGAGATGCTCTCTTGCCATTGATGTTTCTCTCTCTCCCTCCCTCTCCCAAATAAAGTTAAGAAGAACACGGCCCTGATAATGCAGAGGCCTACTCAGGATGAGGACAGGACAGCTGGCCAGGTGCCTCCTAGAGCAGCCAGCTGCAGTGCTGCAGCGCCCAGGTTCTTTGTAAAACCCCGACACCAGCATTTCGGTCTGTGAGATTCTCTCCTTGTAGAAATTATCTCTGTAGGAGAAAGGTGCAGCAGGAAGAGCGACTGGGCCAGGCTGAGGAGCCAGGCCCCCCGAATCTCCTCCCAGATCCTCCTCTGCCTGGAACACAGCTTCCCTGAATCAGGCGGACACTGTCCTGGAATCCAGCACCTTCTCTCTGTCACCCTGGACTCGGTCCTGCCTCACATTGTGGGCGGAGAAGGGCTGTGCCTTCCAGGCGTTGCAGCCGCTGGTCAAGGTGCTGAGCCTCAGCAAGTCCTCGCTCTCTTCTGCTGTGCAGAGCTCTGTGCCTTGGTCATGGCATCCTAGGGCTCTGGGCTGTGCCACCCCAGCCTCTCTCTCTGAAGGACCATCCATGCAGTTACCTCAGCAGCTGACCCAAAGCCTCCCTGGACGGACTCAGGACCCGCGGCCTGGCTCTGAACCTTCGTGGAGGCAGAGACTTTGGAGAAGCCACCCTCCACTGCACAAGCCATGCCGTCACCTGAGGCACTGAGGCTGAAACGGCCTCCAGCTGTCCATGAGCCATGAGCGAGGAGGGCTGCTCGGTGGACACTGGAGGCCAGGAACACGGGGCCTGTTGCTGCATCTGTGAACCCCTGCCATCTGGGGCCTCCGGAAGGCTTGCCCGTTTCCACAGGAGGACTGATACACATGGGCAGCAGACTCCGTATTCTCCCCACTTTCCACATTTTAGAATTTTGTGCCTTTAAATTGGAAAACCTTTTGGCACATTGGGTCATTGTCACCGATTGTACCCAGAGGGCTCCTATGTCCTCACCTGCAGCGCCCACCCCCTCCCCGGGGGAAGAGCCATGGTGTGGAACAGTCATGTTCTTCTCCCTTTGCCACAAGAACATGTTTTCCAAGTGGAGGCTGCTCCTCAGCCTGGACACCGGCATGTAAGACATGGGGGCAGAGCTGCACCACCGCCCGCACCATCGGCTGGGACACGAGTGAGGAATGAAGGCTCTGTGGCGATGGCCGAAAAAGGAGTCGATTCAGGATCTGTACTGAAGGTCCAGCACAAAGGGTTTGCTGATGGGCTGGTGTAGGGGTAGGGAAAGAGGAATCAGGAATGACTCCAAGACTATGGCCCCAGCAGTGAGAAGAGGACTCAGGAAAGGATAGGCTTACCCCCAGCAGGTACACAGCCCAACGGCAGCACACAGCTCCGTGGCTGTTCCTTGAAGGGAGCAGACAATGTGGAGTGCAGAGGCTTGGCGAACTCTCCATTCTGAATGACCGAAGCCAGATTATTAAAGTGTAGTTTGTATACAGTAAAATTTATTCTTTTTGGCATATAGGTCCAAGCTTTGACAAATGCTTTTTTTTT
Organism: Pipistrellus hanaki; assembly: GCF_964339955.1. Classification (NCBI taxonomy): domain Eukaryota; kingdom Metazoa; phylum Chordata; class Mammalia; order Chiroptera; family Vespertilionidae; genus Pipistrellus; species Pipistrellus hanaki. Next base: position 6,907,098 of record NC_140515.1, read on the forward strand.
TTTTTTTTTTTGTAACCACCCCCACAATCAGGACATAAATTACGTCCATTGCCTCTCCAAATTCCCTTTTGCTGCTCCTCCTATATATATATCCCCGGAGTGGAATGAGGGTTTGAATATAAAGGAGGAGCAGCAAAAGGGAATTTTGCCACTGATCTGTTCTCCGTCCTATAATTTTGCCTTTTCTAGAACATCCCATGAGTGGGATCACAAAGTATGTGACCTTGGAGACTGGCTTCTTTTATGTGGGATGTGAAGTTGAGACTCCGTTGAGCTGCGCATGTAAACCGTTTCTTCCTTTCTCTCCCGTGGTGTGGATGCACAGCGTCCACTTCTGAGGGCATTGGGCTCCTTCCAGCTTTTGGTGATTATAAATAAAACTACAAATATCTGAGTAAGATTTTCCTGTGAACACAGGTCTTTATTTCTCTTGGTAAACTTCCAAAGTGGGATTTCTGGCTCACGCTATAAGTGTATGTTCAACTTTATAAGAAATTGCCAAACCTTTTCCCAGAGGAACTGAACCACACTGCACTCCCACCAGCACTGGGGGAGGGCTGTTCCACTCCTCCTAGCACTCAGATTGTCAGGCTGTTTGACGTAAGCCGTTCCAAGGCTCAGTGGTATCTCCTGTGGTCTTCGTGGGTATTTCCCTAAGGACGTTAGGCATCTTTTCATGTGTTTATTAACTGTTCCTACATTGCTTTGGGTGAAGTGTCCATTTAAATATTTTGGTCATGTCTTCATTAAGTTGATTGTTTTCTTCTATTCTAGATTCCTTTACCAAATATGTGATTTCAAGTATTTTCTTCCAATCTTTAAATTAATTGTTGTATCGAATTGTTGTTTCACACCTGTCAGAATGGCTATCATCAACAAATCAGCAAATGACAAGTGCTGGCAAGGATGCAGAGAAAAAGGAACCCTCGTGCACTGCTGGTGGGAATGCAGACTGGTACAGCTACTGTGGAGAACAGTATGGAGTTTCCTCAAAAAACTGAAAATGGAACTCCCATTTGACCCAGTAATCCCATTTCTGGGAATATATCCCAAGAAGCCAGAAACATCAATCAGAAAGGATATATGCACCCCTATGTTCATAGCAGCACAATTCACTATAGCTAAGATTTGGAAACAGCCTAAGTGCCCATCAACAGATGAGTGGATTAGAAAAGTGTGGCACATCTACACAATGGAATACTGCGCTGTGGTAAAAAAGGAGTTCCTACCATTTGCAACAACATGGATGGAACTGAAGAGCATTATGCTAAGCGAAATAAGCCAGGCAGAGAAAGATAAATACCACATGATCTCACTCATATGTGAAATAATGAACAACACAAACTGATGAACAAAAACAGACCCAAGACAGGAAAGCATCAATTAGACTGTCAAACCTCAGAGGAAAGGTAGGGGAGGACAGGGTAAGGGGGAGCTATCAACCAAAGGACTGGTGTGCATGCATATGAGCCTAACCAGTGGTCACGGACAACAGGGGTTGGGGGACATGAATGAGGGGAATGTTGGGGGGTAATAGGGGAAGGAGGACACATATGTAACACCTTAATCAATAAAGAAATTAAATAATTCTTTAAAAAGATAAATTAATTGTTATAAGTGGTGTAGGGTATAACTCAGGACAGTTGTGTCTGGTGGTAGTTCCCACCATGAGAGAAGCAGACCAATAAGATCAGCACACACACATGGCTTTGCAGCTGATTGCAAAATCTGGCTGAGGTTCAAACCCAGGTGGTCACGGGAGCTCCACCTCTGACCCTGCGGCTTCTTTAGAAGTTACCGCCCTCAGCATCTCCGTGCGACAGACCCCAGTGAGTCCCCACAAGTTGAGCCTCGGAGTGAAGAGAGCTGGGTGCTCCCAACTCCCCAGGCATTCCAGGCGCTTGGTTGCTTCCAGGAACAATGTTCTCTCTTAACCCCCTGGAGGAACATCAGTGCAAAGGACACTAAGTCTTTTTTTTTTTTAAATATATTTTATTGATTTTTCACAGAAAAGAAGAGAGAGGGATAGAGAGTTAGAAACATCGATGAGAGAGAATCATCGCTCAGCTGCCTCTTGCACACCCCCTACTGGGGATGTGCCCGCAACCAAGGTACATGCCCTTGACCGGAATCGAACCCGGGACCTTTCAGTCCGCAGTCCAACGCTCTATCCACTGAGCCAAACCAGTCCCGGCAGGACACTAAGTCTTAGCAATTAGAATCAAAACCTTAGCCCTTCCCAGTTATTGTCTTTCTAGGTGGCCTCTTCAGCCACCAACAATACTGTTCTCACCTTCCTTTCCCCTCAACACCAGCTCTGAATGTTTCATTAGATCTTGGTTATTAACATCTCAAGGATAAAATTGGTGACAAGAGAGAAGGTTAGGAAGCCAACACAGAACCATCAACTTGTGAGCTGACCAAGTGAGGGCATGTGAAGAAGGCACTGCCATCTGCTATGGCCACCGCTCCTCTGAGGGGCGCCAGCTGCCCGGCCTCCAAGCATGGCCTCTTCCCCTCTTCCACCAGGCGCTTTCTTTTCCTCTCTCCGTGGCTCCAAGGCCCTTCCTGGCCCTTCACTGGTCCACGCAGCCCAGCTGGCTCCCTTCCACCTCCGTGACTTTCCAAATAAACTGTCACGTGTATTTGAAAAAGATGAAAAAAATTTACCCAACCCTCCAAGAAACTATTTGGAAAGACATACCCTCTAAATTTTTCCCTGAAAATCAACTGTTGGTAATTTACTTGGGTGTAGACAAGTATTTATACATTACCCTTTAGTTTTCTCATTTCACTGCTGAAAACTCCACCCCAAACCACAATTTGGAACTCAGACCATAAGAAGGTGTAACAGGGTGGGGTGGTGTAAGCCCTGAGCTATTTGGAGAAAGGCCTTTTGCTTTCGCTTGTTTATAACTTTATTGGGTGTTCCTAAGGTTCAAAGTCCGAGTCTCAATGAGTATTTACGTTTTCTGCCTGGGATCATGTTTGCAAATACAGACAGGAGGATGCTGTGCTGATAATAATCCAGATCCTGACTTTGCAGGCACCAGCAGCTTTTGCTGCTTTCTTGAATAAAAGAAAGCACAGAGGCCCACGCCAGCTGCCCCTCCTGGCCCATTTCTCTGGCCAATCTGAAGCTCCCCTCTCCAACTCCTCCTCCCGGGCTCTCACCCTCCCAGTGTGTGTCACTAAGGTAGACCACAGGCGGTCTCAGGTCGCCAAATGTTGTTGGCAAACGTATCTGTGGTGTGGATGAGAAGGGGGTGCTGTACAGCCATCAGTTCCTTACTGGGCAGCTCCGGTGGGCATTTCCTCAGGCTGTAACTTCTCCAGTGGAAGGTTTCAGCTGGCCTGCCCATTGTTCTTAGCATCCAGGTCACTGCACCTTTGAGAAGCCAGGTTAACACCCTCCAGAGAGCACCTGATTTTAACTAGCCTGCGATCTAATCCCCACCTGGCCTTTTCCACCTCCGTGTAATATTCCCATGTTCCCACCTATTTCCAAATGCACAAAAGAAAACACAAATTGTTATTCTCCAGAACATTTGCGACCTTGGTTTAGCAATTGTCACTTTGGACACAAATATCTCATAAACATTTCTACAGGATGTTCCTTACTTAGACAATGGCTTCCATGCACTCAAGAGGAAGACCCCATTCCCAGCCGAGCCTGCCCTCCCCACAGCCCAGCCAGAACCTGTCTCCTCAGCCTTATCTCTCCTCTCCCCTGGGGACACTGGCCATCAGCTCCTCCAAAGCGCCCCTGGGCCCTCCCCTCGGAGCTGGCTCTCATTCTCCCCCAGGCAGCCCCAACTTCTTCAGGGCCTCCCTCCCTCCCTGTTTCCCTCCTGCCGGTCTTGCATCCTGTGCTTTACTTTGCAGCAGTTGTCACAATCATAATTAATTATGATTGCAAAAAGTTTGGCTTCTCAACTAGAATGTGAACTCCAAAAGGTTAGGAATCAAGTCTATCTAGTTTGTCTCAAGTGAGGCATGGCACTTAGATTTGGCTCAAGATTTTTATTTATTTTAAAATATATTTTATTGATTTTTTACAGACAGGAAGAGAGAGGGATAGAGAGTTGGAAACATTGATGAGAGAGAATCATCTATCAGCTGCCTCTTGCACACCCCCCACTGGGAATGTGCCGCAACCAATGTACATGCCCTTGCCCAGAATCGAACCTGGGACCCCTCAGTCCACAGACCGAAGCTCTATCCACTGAGCCAAACCGGTTTCAGCTTGGCTCAAGATTTTTAGACTCGTGACCAGATTCCTCACTGAAAACCTGCCTTTGGGGCAGAGACCTGAAGGAAGGGAGGCAGGAGGAAATGTGGTTATCTGGGGGCAGAGCAGCAGTGCGAAGCCCTAGTGGGAGGGTGGCAGTTCCAGGAACAGCCAAGAAGCCGGGGTGACTGGGCTGGAGAAACCTGGAGGTGGTCTTTACTCTGCCATGATCCGTGGCATCACTTACCGGAGATGCTTCTAACCAACATCTACTCGGACGCCATGGGTCTCAAACAATCTTTACAGCCGTAGAACCCTTTCTTTAAGTGAAACATGAACTCCAGGGGCAGGGTAGGGGCTGGCTCCTCACCACACCTCACACCGGGATGGGTCACGGCCACACTGCAGAGGGAGTTTGTCTGCCCTCAGGCTTCCCTGCCCACCGGCCACCCCAGCGCCTGCCTCGAGGAGTCCGGTGGCTCAGTCACTACAAGGCGCCTTTCAGGGGCGTGAATGACGAGAGCCTCTACAGCTCCAGCCACACGGCGAGGCTGGGTCTGATGTGTTCTAGAAATTAGTTCTCTGTACTGGGACTCTCTTTCCCCCCTTAAAGCATGTTTAAAACTATATATTTTCTTTGAAAGGTAAAATAGCTTAAAATACAAGCATACACACAAAACAAAAAACAACAACACTAAAAAAGTCAGTCTCCTATGGGTGACATCAAATTATGTTGTATTTGTAGTGGAATTCTACACACGTATGCAAGCAAACAAAATTGAACTATTGATATAGGCAACAATATGGATAAATGCCACAACTATTACGTTGAGAAAAGGTACTAGACATATGGATGCATACCATAAGCCCGGGTACATGACAGCCACAAACCGGAGAGCAAGTCTTCGTTGACCGAAGTTGAAATAGTGGTTTTCTGGAGGGAAAGGATGAAAGGGTGAAAATATTCTGTCTTGATCTGGAAGGTGGATACCAAGGCTTAGTGTTTATCATCTATTAAGTCACAGGACTGCAAAATGATTTGTGCATTTTACTCCACATTAATAACAACACTAACAAAGGAAGTCTCCTTCCCTCACCTGTGGCTCCCAGCTCCCCAGTTCTCCTCCCCAGAGGCCCTTCTGCAGCTGGGACTTTACCGCCCATTTCCTCTCAGCACGGTCACCCCAGCGCTGGGGTCCTGGAACAGTGCTGGGCTGACCCCAGAGGACAAGGCTGTGGGCGCAGGGCCAGGCTTGTGTGCATGTTGTGGCTTTCTCTGTCCCCTTGGGCCCTTGGCTCCCTGCCTCCCTCCTCCACTGCCTCCTTTCCTGTCTGGGAAGCAGATGGCAGAGTGGCCTGAGGGGCGCTGCCCTCCTGCACAACGCTGTCCCTCAGGGCCTGCCTGAAAAGGACAGCATGTGCTGACCGAGCTTCAGTTGGCACATTCCTTCCCTCTTTCCTTCTCCGGTTGGATCCCGGGACTAAGCCTAGCACTTCCTGCTCCCTGGCCTCAGTGTACTTCCCTTCCCACTTCTGTTGACACGTGGATGGGGCCTGTCACAGTGGGTGCCAGCGACATCCCCCACCTCTGGCCGCATTCTCAACTCCGTCCCACCCCACCAGCACTCCAGCCCGCCCAGCCTAATCTTATCACTGGATCCTCCCCCGCCAGGACTGCGTGCCTGAGGGCAGAGGTCCGGTCAGTTTGGCGGCCGCCTTCCTTCCAGCGGCGGAGAGCCCTGAGCGCTGAGGGCTGCGGAGGGAGCGGCACAGCCCAGGCCGTTAGGTAGCCGTCCCCCGGGTTTGGTGCGGTCCTGCCCAGGGGCCAGGTGCTGACCCGCGTGCTCATCGTGCACAGGGCTCTGAGTTTCCCGAACATCCCAGGAGGAGGGAGTTAGCCTCGTTTTGGATAAAGGAGCTGAGGCCCCAGGTGTGACTGCTGGCACGTGGCTGCCTGGATTCCACCAGCCACTTCCTTAGGGAGACGCCCTGTTAGGCTCGGGGAAGCCCGGAGGGAGTCGGTGCGCGGCGGCCGAGCCGGCCCGGGGGAGGGGGGGGGGCGGCTTGCGCCACGCCCTCTGCAGCCCCCGCCCCAGCGCCAGGGCCCGCGGGGTGTGGGGCTGGAGGTGGGCTAGGGGAGCAGGGGCGCTCTGCGTGGCAGAGGAGCGCAGGGCGCGGGCGGACCCAGGCCACAGAGGCCCGCCGGCTCCGGGGCTCCGCCAGTCTCGATGCGTTGCTCGCGGCGGGGCTGTTGCAAGCCCCCGCGTGGAACTACCTCCCGGGGCGCGGTGGGGGCTGCGGGTCGAGGACGGCTGCACTGGGCGACCGGGCGCGGCTCCCAGCCCGCCGCGGGCTCCGGGCGCGGCCACGGGCGCCCGCCGGGCACGCCCGCTCCGCGGGGCCGCGGGGCCGCCGGCTGGCACGCGCGCCCCGGAGAGCAGGCAGCGCACGCACCCGCCGGCCGGCCCACGTCCGCCCGCCCCGCCCCGCCCAGCGGCGCATGCCGCGGCTTCCCATTGGCCGCGCGGGCGTGACGCGCGGGTCAGGCCCCGCCCCTCGTCAGTCACTCGCGGAGGCGGCGCCGGCAGGGACTAGTCTCGGCCGGAGACTGGCGGCGGCGGCGGCGGCTGGAGCTCGAGCCGCAGCGGCTGAGGGCGGTGCGCGCGGGGAGGAGGGGGGTCGGTCGGCGACGACTCCCCGGACGGCGTTTCTCCGCCGAGGCGCGCCGGGTTCGGCTTCGGGGCGGCGGTCCAGCCTGTCCATGACCATGGGCGACAAGAAGAGCCCGACCAGGTACCTGCCCGGGCCGGGCGGAAGGGGAGGGCGGCGGCGGGCGGGGGCCGGCGGGCGGCTAGGCCGGAGCCCCCGGGCGGGGGAGGCGCCGCTAAGATGGAGATGGGGGCGGGGGCGGCGTCGCCGCGCTCGGGCCGGCGGCCGTGCGCGCCGCAGCCATGGCGGCTCCTCCCGGCCTCCGCCGCCGCTCCGCCCAGACAAAGGGAGATTTAACCAGGTGGGCGGGAGGGAGCGGGCCGGGCGAGGGGGGCGGCCTGCGCCCGTCCGGCCGCCGCCCCGCCCGCCCCGGCCCGGGCCCGGGCCCCGGCCCCGGCCCCGGCCCCGGCCCCGGCCCCGGCCCCGGCCCCTCGCTCGGGGCGCCGAGTCCGCCGGCTTCCTGCGCGGCCGCGGCCCAGCTCCGGAGCCGCCGCCGCCGCCGCCGCGGGAGGCCACGCGGCCCGGAGGCTGCCGGGCGCCGGCGGGGCCGCGTCCCCCTTCTGGTTCCGGAAAAGGATGGGTGGGTGGTCGCCGGAACGAAGTTTCCAGCCCAGGGTTCCTGCGAAATTACCGCGGCTCACCGGCGCCTGTGATTGCTGTCTCCCCCTTCCTGCCCTCCCGCCCCTCGCCCCTCGCCCCGCTCCTCTGCAGGCCGAAAAGACAAGCGAAACCCGCGGCGGACGAAGGCTTTTGGGATTGTAGCGTCTGCACCTTCAGGAACAGCGCGGAAGCCTTCAAGTGCAGCATCTGTGACGTGAGGAAAGGCACCTCCACCAGGTACCGGGTCTGCGCCTTTTGTTAGGACTTTGTTTTAAGCGGAGGAGAGGGCCCTGAGCTCCGCGTGCTGCCCTCCTTCCAACTTGTTGATTGGGTTCTGCCATCGGCGGGTAGGTGATGTGTGGTTTTGGTTGTATTTCGTTTTGGCTGCAAAGTCTCATGTTGAATCAATGATCTATGGTTTTGTCTTATTCACACAGACATGAGTTTACTTTACACCTGTGCCCATTGGCTCGGTGTTGGCTCCCTCAGGAGAGGAAGCAGGGCTGCTGTGGATTGTAGGACAAGAGCTTTTAATTTTGGCTTCGCAGAATGTTTTTAATTTGCCTGTCTTGAATTATTTTTCTCTTTGAGAAATTTAGTGGTGGTTATACAGTAACGCTGGTTGTGCTTTTTCTGTCTTGAGCTGCAAATGTATGTTATTTTTGTGCGCTTGAAAATAAAGATTGAGCTTTGATAAAGAAAGTGCTTTTTTTTTTTTTTTTTTTTTTTGAAAGCCTAGCTGTCCTTTGGTGTGTTTTTGCCTGATCTTGGCGCAGAGCGCCCATGGAAGACGATTTTGCAAAAACGGTGAAGTGAATTGTATGACCATATTGAAGTTGGTGGTTAAAACTTTATGGTAATGAAAAGCACTGAAAGAATTTCTTGTTATTGGTGACGGCATCTTGCATCAAAGCGGTAACATGTGGATGCGCTGGGGTCAGAGTGGTTTTGTAGCCTGCCAGTCATCTTTTGACTTACATCTTGAATTTCTTTCACCGATGTTAAAGTTTGAAGTTAAACTATTCTTGATGTCACATAACATGCAGATATTGGGATAGGTGTGTGAAAGCGAGACAGAATGAGTTAGTTTCTGGTAAGTCCTTGAAGACAACTTTGATTTGCCCGAGGTCTCATCTCATCAGGGACTTGTTTGTGAATCGGTGGTATTCCAATATGACTAGTAGTACTCCATAACTTTAACTGGATATTTTTCTTTCACTAACTCAGTGTGTCAGGATATCATTGCTTTAGTTAAACCTGGGATTAAATAGGATATTGAGCAGGCTAAAGATTGTATCAGATCACTTGGTCCTATTACTGATGGAACAGTTATGTGAATTCCACTACATCTGTTAGAAATGAGACCTTTGAGTGAAAATACTCAAAAAGTGAAGGTATTTCATCACAAGTAGTTTTTAAAGTAAATTCAGGTCAATTATTTTGTATTATAAAATAGATTAATTTAAAGTAAAAACAGTCATTGTGAGTTTAATAGGTCTTTCTCTTTTTTGTTGTTAATCCTCACCAAGGATATTTTTCCATTGATTTTTAAAGACAGTGGGAGGGAGAGGGAGTGACAGAGGAGTACTGATGTGAGAGACACATTGGTTGCCTTCAGCACACTGGCACCCAGAACTCTCCAGCCCATTCTGAGGGGCCAGTGCTCTTCACTGAGCCAAACCGAGCAAGGGCTAGATTTTGTTTTTCTACCTGACTCCCCAAAACAGGGCATGTGACCACGTGGAGTGGAAGTTTGGAAATGTAGTGTTGCTTAAAGCAATTTCGAGGCACCTGTGAGTCCTTTTCCATGTAGACTCCCTCAGAGGCCAGACCTCTTCATTGCGGCTTTGTTTTGATTTACCCGAGGTGATGTTCAAGTAAGTGACTAGGGAGCACATCAGAACCTGAGAACTTCACTGGTGAAAAGACACTGACTACCAAATCTAAAGCTGGGATTTATTGCTGGGACTACTTATCTCACATAATGAAATGCAGTTCAGTTTTTAGATGTATTAAAAATCTGACTCAGTAAGATTTTTTGGAAGCATGTGGAAGATTTTGACTTTAAAAACAATATGAAAAAAAGGAAAAAATATGGATGTTTAAAGTTCTTTTCAGAATCACAGATGACAGTGAAATTCAGTTTTTATGCAAACATTAGTTAAGATACTTTAGAGTCTGTTCAGGAATGGGATACTCACCTAGTATCTTTAAGGATCTTTGTGTAGTTTTTTTTATTGAGTAGGCTTTGAACACAGATTTCAGAGACCTGAGGACTTAATGTCTTATCAGCTCATGATAGATACTCTTGCCATCTAAATTTGTTTCAGTTTGGTTATTGCCAGTATTTTGGTGTTTTAGAGCTATTCTAGAAGTCATCACTAATGGAAGGCAAATAATATTTGTACTTCATGTGGAAAGGTAAATTTCACAGGTTTTCATCTTATCCTACTTAGCGTGTTGATTAATTTTTCTGATTCTAGTTACTTCATGGTTTTTTTCCTGGGGCTTTTTCTTGTAATTTTCTCTGTACTTCAAAGGTTTGACATTTTCTGCCTTGCATAATGTTTTAGTCAGACTTGATAGTGATGGTAGTAGAAAACTTGTTGCTCAGTTTTTGGATGCTGGGCAATACGCAAAAATTTGTAATTTTAAGTAATAAAAGGGTTTTTCTAACCTGTTGACTGGCATAGAAATTGGGCTTTGTGTTCTGAACTAGTGTTTGGTTTTAGAACAGCAGCTGGTTGGCTGTTCCGAGGTGATTTTTGAGTTTGTTGCCATCATTGACAAGCCAGCCAAAGAAGTGAGCTTTGAATTACCGGTAGTGCAGTAGGACTCAGAGCTGTATTCATCCTCTGAGAACAGATTTGATATTATCTAAATGTCCTTATCTAGAGGATATTTTTGTATTCTCTGATGTGAAAGATTCTGCCCAAGACACGGGGGAGAGGAGGAGGCTGGTAAAGGTTGGTAAGATATGAGCTGGAGTGACCACACTTCAGTTGTGAAGGCCTGAGAGAGGTATGAAAGTGATGGGCGGTTGGAGCAGTCTGGCTTGGGGATCAATTAAGAATCCCCCTCCCTGTACTTCATCAGAACAGGAGAATTGATTTCTACAAAATGACCTGCTCACTCTTCATTATTACTGCCATATATACCAAATATATTTAATTCTGCAGGGGGGTCCTGAAAGTGATTGAGAAGGTAGTTATTCTTTTTGGAGCAGCATAGAGCAGAATGAAAGGAAGTTGAGAAACTCCTAAGGAATATGCTACGGGAAGAAGGAGGGAAAACTTACTAGACTACTTGGAGTTCAGGGGCAAGTAGAGAGCTTACATTTTGAATGTATTATCAGTTATGTGTTGGGGTACCCCTTGCTGGTGGTTTTGTGGCTTATTGAGGTACAGTATTCACACACACCATAACATCGCCAACTATAATGACTTGGGGATTTTGAAGAGGGTGGGATGCTCCCTACAGACCAGGTCAGAGCATTTCCCTCCTGGGTCTCCCCCTGCCTGTGGTGTGGTTCACCATGAAGTCTTGGCACTGGCACCTGAGAGGCCACTGCAGTGGGGAAGGCTGCTCCTGCACCCGCCACCCGCCCTGCTGACAGCCTCAGCCTTCAGGCTGAAAAGGGAGGGCGCGTGTGTGTGTGTGTGTGTGTGTGTGTGTGTGTGTGTGTGTGTGTAAGGAGATGGTGGTGGGGAAGAAACACCATCCCTTTCTAGGTAGTAGCTAGTATTTCCCAGCCACTTCGCCAGTTTAATACAGAAAGGACACCAGCTTCTAAGAAGACCCCCCCCCCCCCAAATTGGCAGATTTATCTAACCATTGCTAAGCTGCCTTTCTTGAGTGTTGGGCAGAGTAAGTGTTTTTACTTTTAGCCTTGTTTCTGGGAATGCAGTGATGTCTTTATTGTAAAATAAGAACTACCAAGATGGTTTGCAAGTCTTGCTGATGAATGGTTTTTTTACTTGGAGCTACTGCTTAAATCACACTCACTTGAAAAATTAGAAATTTTTTGCTTTGCATATTTACCAGAGATTTAGAACTTCATTGGTCTTCAATTCCAGATTTTATCACCATGTTTAGTTGTAATCATGTTTTATTTAATCCCTGTTTCTTTTAATGCTACCTCTCTGAAAATAGTACTGTTTCTAGACAGTTTACAGACAAGTAAAAGTGAGGCATTTACTTTAGATGTGTAATGAGATTGTGTAGCTTAATAAAAAGTTGGTGCTTTAGGATATTTAATTGGAAGTTGGTACTCAGTTGTTTTGTGTGTAAATTGTTTTCCTTGTTCCCTGATTGTTTGCAGTTGTGACTGGACTTTTTCTTCCATTAAATTCCGATATGCTGACAACTCAAACTCTTTAGTAGTCATGAAGTACTTTAGAAGTTATAGGGGGTCACATACACAATTAGTGATAATGTCAAAATTTTGATCTTTGCTGAAGCTTCAAAAGTGCATCATCCTGGAATAGGTTTCAGAGAGGAAAATGCCAAGAAAGCAGAGGGAGCGGATACCTCATTGTAGCAGGCAAGCCTCTTCTCCAGGGGCTCAGCCTCCCACCACTGGGCTGTGGTTCCTGAGGTCAGATTGGTTTTATTACAGTGTTTGTCTTTCATAAAACTGCTTCAAAAAGTACATAGAAAATTACCCGTCTTCCAAATTTTCAAACCTTGTCTAACCTCTAACCTGGCACAAAAGCTGGGTCAGTTACTCTCACCCAGAAATAGGTGACCTTGAAACTTCCGATTTCTTGGTACTGACATGATCTTAGGGATGTGCACTAGTTCTTGGGGACCTGAAAGTAAATTACTTGGGTCACTGTGGTCATTTAACAAGTTTTTGTTGAGCACACAGCCATCTGGGCTCTGGCTACAGTGGTATAAAGACAGATAAGGCCCCTGTTCCCACGGAGCTTAAAATGCGATGGAGAGAAAGAAAATAGATAAACAAGATAATTTCAGCGAGTGGCAAGTGCTACAAAGAATTTAGAGCAGCATCAGGAACTTTATAATCAGGAATTTATTACTATAATAAAATTTTCAGGTCGCAAAGGAGGGCAGAAATAATACCTTACTTTACAAAACCTTTGCTTAACAATGCTTTTCTCTTTTTTTTGTTGATTTGAGAAGGGAGAGGGATAGAAAGATAGAAACATCGCGGAGAAACATCACTGATAGGCTGCTTCCTGCTCTTTCTGAAACTTTCTAGGAAACAATAGTGCTTTCTTTTTGAAAAGGGGATAGTTAGTCCTGTAGGTTGCTTGGAACAGTAGAGTTGGAACCTTGGTGTACAAGCTACTCGCAATTTTTTAGTTGCTGGTTGCATACTAAACCTAGGCAGCTAACTTGCCAGTATATCTTTTTTTTTTTTTTTTTTTTATGTATGTATGTATGTATGTATGTATTTAGAGAAAAAGGGAGAGGGATAGAGAGATAGAAACATCGATGAGATAGAAACACGGATTGGCTGCCTCCTGCATGCCCCCTTCTGGGGATCAAGTCTGCAACCTGGGCCTATGCCCTGATGGGGAATTGTACCAATGACCTCTTGGTTCATGGGTTGATGCTCAACCACCAAACCACACCGGCCAGACTGCCAGGATATCTTATTAGTTACTGGGTGGGAGGTTCAGAATGGATTCAGTTGTGTATTTGTTAAATGTGGCATACATTTACAATGTGCTTCTGCAGATGCTGAAGAAATTTTAGGATTAATAAAAAGTTCCTTAAGTGGCAAAATAGTTCTCAGTACGAATTCATAATTAGTACTTCAGGGTGACAGTAGGTCTCTGAATGTCTGCTTTCCCACTTGAACTAGAACATTCCACAGTCTTTCTGGCTCTTCTCTTTCGCCCCGTCACCAGGGTCTTTTCTCGGCGGCATCTTCCTTCATACTCCTTATCACTGTGCTTCCTCTTGTTGTTTTTGCCTGTTGATTTCAGTAAGTGTTTTGAACAGCACACATATGAAGAATTGTGCAGTCAATGATAAGACCTGATGAACTTCCACAAAATGAGCACACCTGTGTACCCAGCACCCCGGATAAGAAGCAGAACAGCACGAGAACCCCAGAGCCCCTGGTACGCTGTTGTCACCCCCCTTCCCCTGCCCCCCACTTATAACACCTGAGATGAGTTTTGCTTATTTTTGAAGGTTATATTAAGTGGGTTGCACAGTATGTACACATCTAGGTTGTGAGACACATCCCGTTGGGTGTGATTTGCTTATTTTACCAGGGCTGTTGAGTCCTAAGAATATCTGAGAGCTCAGCTGTGCATACAGTCCCTTATGGTTCTAGAGATGGGTGAAAGGGACAAAACCTGGTGTGTGGAACTTTCTAGAGTACATACATGGAAGTAAGCTTTGTCTCTCATCTGTAGTATTGTCCATCAGTCATTTATATTTCAAGATATTGGTTAAATGGACAGGACATTTCTGCTTTCAGGGAACCTAACAAACCTGTTGTAAAGTTAAGACCATAGGAAGATAACCAGTGGTGAGAAGCAGCCAGTGAGGGAGTGAACTTTACGGCAGGCGTGGGGTGGATGGTATGTGGCAGAGAACACTGCTTTTCAGAGGAGGCAGCCCCTCAGTCTGGGCTGTGAACTAGGGTGTGTAGGGTATGAGCAAGTGAAGTAGTTCTGGTTCCCTCCTGCCTCCTTATTAACGGTGCCTCTTCACATGGCGTCCGCCCCGTCCGCCGCTCCCACAGGCTGGGAGTCCCTAGTACCATGGGCGGGCATGGGACACACACCCAGCTGGTGCGGGGGCCTCTCCTCTTGGACAACTTAGCTCACCTCCTGGTTCCCCCTGCCACTAGGTACAGCCCAGGTCCTGAGCATCACAAAGGACTTTTTAGTTGGTTCTTTACTGTTTTTTCTTTATTTTGCCTTTTTGACATGTCTTGTTTGTTTTCATGGCTATGGTTTATTACAGTAAAACAGTGTTTTTCAACCTTTTTTGGGCAAAGGCACACTTGTTTCATGAAAAAAATCACGAGGCACACCACCATTAGAAAATGTTAAAAAATTTAACTCTGTGCCTATATTGACTATATATAAAGTAATTCTCTTGAATAGGAATCAAATAAACACAAAGTATTTTATAATTTATTATGAAATATTAAGTAAACAAAATAGTGAAAAATTATAAAATTCTTGTCTTGTCTGCACCTACGGCACACCAGGCAACAGTGTGCTGCGGAACAGAGGTTGAAAAACGCTGCAGAAAAAACATAAAAGCAAAGGGGGAAAGGGACGGAGCCTGGCTGTTCCTTCATAAGCAGTTTGTGCATTTCATACCAAATTTCTGGTGTTTTCCAAGCAAGGATTATGCTGTCTTGTTTCCATGCCTTTACCCAGTCTGTTCCTCTGATTGTCTTTTGGAATGCCTTTCCTTTCCTTCTGGTCTTGGGTCCTCTTGTCTGTGCTTCTGGATGCTGCCATCGCCCTCCATTGGGATAGACCTCCGCATGACAGTGGGACTGTTACCATTGATCACTTTTGCTGTTTTCATCTTTGTTTTTGGCGGGACCTTTCTTTTCATAGCTTTATTTTCCTGTCGGTCACAGTGCCTGGCACTGGGCAGGGGTTCAGTAAATATGTATGGAATAAATGAAGACCCAGGGTTTCAATTGGAGTCCCCTTGAAACAGTTCTAGTTAAAGAGTTCCAATAAATATTCTTTCATATTAGGACATCTGACTTGGGTATGTAAATGTCACTGGATTAGGGGGAAGTTGTCTTTAGAAGTATGACCCTGAAGGTAGCATGCCTGCTTTTCCGCTTTGTTACCTAAACATGTACTAGAATTAGCGCTTCGGAGACGTAACCAGTGCCCCCAGGAGTAGCTTCAGTGGCCTATGTTACAGTAACTGGGATGCTTCTTAATACTTTCTGGTTGCTCATTTGCTGGTTTAACAACCAAAAGACATATTGAAAAGCTTGGTAATAAAGCAGAGGCCCATTTTGTTGCGCAAAACCAATTTTGAGATCTGATAAGGAACTGAATGGGTGTGCTGGTAAGTTGGCTCCTAAAGATAGTTTTAAAATGGCTACATGCCCTGGTTGGTTTGGCTCAGTGGATAGATCGTTGGCCTGCGGACTGAAGGGTCCTGGGTTCGATTCCAGTCAAGGGTATATCCCCTGGTTTTGGGCACATCCAGTGGGGGGTGTGCAGGAGGCAGTGGGTCTCTGTTTCTCTCTCATTGATGTTTCTGGTTCTCTATCCCTCTCCTTTCCTCTCTGTAAGAAATCAATAAAATATATTTTAAAAATATATAAAATGGCTACAGAACATTTTGGGTTATAGAAATGTTATGATGTCCACTAACTCATAACGTGGGCATTGTACCATGTACATGGTTACATTACTATTCTGTTAAGAAATTTGGATAAATTACTCCGTTAGGTTGAAATCTTGACTCATTCACTTTATCTATATACTAGAGGCCCGGTGCACGGATTCCTGCACTGGTGGGGTCCCTTGGCATGGCCTGTAGGGATTGGGCTAAAACCAGCAGTCCAACGCCACCTGCCACTTCTGCATGCCCCTCCTGCTCATCCCCGCCCCACTGCGCCTGCCACCACTCAGTAGGCTCACTGCCGCTCCGCTGTGGTCTCCGGGCTGCAGCAGCCAGCTGTGAGCCCCTGTTGTGTCCGTCCATCAGCTGAGCGGTGCTTCTGCTGTGGGAGTGCACTGACCACCAGCGGGCAGCTCCTGCCTCGAGTGTCTGTACCCTGGTGGTCAATGTGTGTCATAGCAACCAGTTGTTCGGTTGTTCAGTCATTAGGTGGTTCAATTGCTTAGGCATGCATATCCTAAGCAACCAGCCGACTGGCTGGTAGTTATGATGTGCTGATGTGCACTGACCACTAGGGGGCAGCTGCTCAATGCAGGAGCTGTTGAACGACAGCAATGTTGCAGAGTACCCTCTCACACTCTGGGACCCCTTGTGGGATGTCAGGCTGCCAGTTTAGGGTGGATCCCCACTGGGCAGGCCGAAGGACTCCACTCCACTGGTGCACCGGGCCTCTAGTTTAGTTATAATTTCACTTCCATGTATGAAGGATATGAGGTTTATGCACTGTTTTCTTCATTCTTTTACAAAATTAAAAGTTGTTTAATTTCTTAAGGGCTGTAAAAATATTCAGGGTTGCAAGAAATGGGATTTTAACTTAACATTAATTCCGGGGGAAAAAGAATTTACTGACCCACATAACACAGCAAAGACTAGGATACCATTTTAACTCAGAATCAAAGCAATAAATCCAGGAATCAGGACTCCTGTCACTTACCCAATTCCTGGACCATTTGCAGTTGTCTGGAGGGTGGAATACTGTGATTGGCCAGCCCTAACACATCTACAGGAGCTGTTACGTGAAGGGAGAATGGACACTTAAGCCAGGTGGACAGGAAATAGCTGCCATAGTTTAGTACTCCATTTCAGTTTGTTACCGGGTTAGTACTCATGATAGGCTCCGTTCTAAATTCAAACTATAATTTCTTACCCCTTAATTTTTATCACATAGTTAAAATAAAAATTGTCAGTGATATTCTATAGGTTAATTTCCTTTATCATTATATATGGTCACTGGTTCCTTGTCCTTTATTTTAGTTAATGAAGGTAATATTTTCTCATTACAGAAAATTTGGGGGAAAACAACTAAAAATGTAAACAAAGGTCACTCATAATTCTGTTATCCAGAATTATTGTTATTTTTAAAAAATATATTTTTATTTATTTCTGAGAGGAAGGAAGAGGGAGAGACACATAGAAGCATCAATGATGAGAGAGATTCATTGATTGGCTGCCTCCTGTATGACCCCACTGGGGATCAAGCCCACAACCCGGGCATGTGCCCTTGACTGGAATTGATCCTGAACCTGGGACCCTTCAGTCTGCAGGCCGATGCTCTATCCACTGAGTCAAACTGGGCAGGGCCAGAATTATTGATATTTTCACTTATTAAGCAACTTATTCATGAAACCACAAATATTTAAGAAACTATAGTTTTTCACATGCCATGTTTTGCTAATTCATTGAATCTTCAAAATGATGTAGATGATAGTCCCTTGTGGGAGTTGGCAAATCAGGCAGTATGTGATAAATTAAGTCTCTTGATTTGAAAAATATGTAGTAAATTCACTTTTTAATTTTTTAAAAATAGCTTGGCAGTTTCTTACAAAACTAAACATGTACTTATCATATGACCTAGAATTTGCACTCGTGGTATTTATCCCAGAGAAGTAAAAAACTTACATTCACATAAAATTGTATGTGGCATCTTTATATATAATAGCTGATTAGTTTATATGTTCATTTTGGATTCTTCTGAGAAAAATTTTTGTGAACACTTAAAGGCTTTAGGATTTCTACTTGTAGCAAATAAGGCTAAAATCCAGTTTGCAGGTGTTGTCTTAATTTACTTTGGGAAGAAGGAAAATATTGAATTAATATTTCTGTAGCATAATTTACATCTCCCAAATCCTTTATCACAGAACAGTTATGTACATAAGACAACCTTGATTTCACGTTTTTATGTTACGGTGGTTTTCAAACTGTGGTGTGCATCAGAATCACCCGGAAGGCTGTTGAACCACATTGCTGGGCCCACCCCCAGAATGTCGGATGAAGCAGGTCTGGGGTGCCTGGAAATTAGCATTTTATAAGTTCCGGGGTGCCGGTGATGCTGCTTGTCTGGGGAGCACACTTTGAAACTGCTGGTTTAGATGGCTAGCCAGGCTTCCTGCTGAAGCTGGTTGGTAGGACTTGGTGTTTGCTATGGCACATGATGCTTGACATTCAGAGTGAACTTAGAGAAATAGGGGTCAGCATTCTAGGGGCATCCTGAGCTGGCACCGAGGAGATGCTTTAACAATACCTCATGTGAAGTGGAGGATGCTTACAAATTGGGAGACATAGCCAACCTCGGATCTATTTACGTTCTGAAACCAGCTGTCATCTCCCATCACTAGCACTTGCATTGGAGTTTCAGGTATTTGTATTTTAAAAACGTATTTTTTTTTATCATATGCAAGAGAAACAGAACTAGGTATTTATAATCAGTAAACCCACGTTCCAATAATGTTAGCAAAGAACATGAACAGGTAATTAATAAGAGAACAACAAATTGTTGGAAAAATGTATATCCATCCCACTTCTCGAATACAAAAAAATGCTTAATACGTACTTTTTTAAAAAAAAATATATTTTATTGATTTTGTACAGAGAGGAATGGAGAGAGATAGAGAGTTAGAAACATCGATGAGAGAGAGTCATCAATCAGCTGCCTCTTGCACACCCCCTACTGGGGATGTGCCCGCAACCAAGGTACATGCCCTTGACCGGAATCGAACCCGGGACCCTTCAGTCCCCAAGCCGACGCTCTATCCATTGAGCCAAACCGGTCTCGGCCTAATACGTACTTTTTAGCAAGTCAAATATTAAACTTTTTTTTGGTGAAGTTGGAAAATGGGCATTTTCTCACAGACCTTTGGCAGGTGGGTAAGTTGACTTAAGTTTTCTGAAGGCTATTATGTATGGTGGTTGGCATCAAATTTCTTTAAAATATTTGTACCCTGTGACCCAATTCTAGGAATTTCTGTGATCTGCATGTAAAGTTTTTGTGTGCGTACAGGTATATTCATTGTGCCCTTATAACAAAATTAAAATTACCTATATAGGAATCAGCAGGGAGTTGTTTAAAAAGTGTGGAATAGCCATAAATATTTTGCATCTCTTGAAAATGTTTTGAGATCTCTCATACATTGAGAAATGGATGTAAAATAGCACAACTACTTTGGAAAATAGTTGTAGTTTCTTCTAGAACTAAACATATACCTATCATATGACCTCGGGCTTGCACTCGTGGTGTTGATCTACCTTCCACGTAAAACCTGTTTGTGGCATCTTTGTGTGCAGTAGCCTGAAGCTGGAAACATCCCAGCTCCTTCAGCAGGTGAGGGCACCTGTCTGCGCGGAGCCCCGCTCGGCGAAGTGAAAGGGCACGCTGTGGACACGTGCAGCTGTCCTGGGTCTCGGGCATCCTTCTGGGTGGAAAGCCAGTCTGAAGGGCATGAACTCCAGGTGCCGCTCACATTCTTGAAATGACAAAGCACCTAGAGAGAATGGAATAGTGGTCACCAGGGTTTAGGGCTTGGGAGCAGGGAGACAGTGTGACTATAAAGGGTAGTAATAAGAGAGGTCTTTGTGGTTGTGAATTGATCTTTGTCTTAATTGTGGTCATGGTTACGTGAATCTGTGTGTGATAAGATGGCAAAGACCTGTCTACGCACACAGTGTACCAATGTCAACTTTCTGGTTTTGATATTGTTCTATAATCAAGAAGATGGAACCATTTCCAGGAAACTGGATGATGGGTATATGGGACCTTGTACTATTTTTTCAACTTCCTGTGAGTTTATCATTTAAAAAAAAAATTCAGGAAGACTATGTAATAAAAGATAATGTCATAATAGAAAGAAGCAAGTTACAAAAAGATAACCAGTGTGATTCCACTTTAAGTAGTATTTATACCATTTGATATACTAGTACACACCTGGAAGTAATTACTGATCAGAATATTCTGATTGGTAGGGTTATCCTTGGGGGTGTGTGTGTGTGTGTGTGTGTGTGTGTGTTTATTTATTTTTTTATTTTTTTTTTAAAATAATTTCTGTAGTGTGGATGAGTTGGTATCACTTTTGTAGTTGGAAAGACTAATTTTCATAATAGGGCATTTAAAAAATTCTGCAATATTGACAAATAAACTATATTTTTACACTAAGGGATTTTAAAGTTTTGTTTATATTGGTTACATTAACTTGATATTAGAACAGCTATTAAGATTGGGAAGTATCTGTGCTCTAAACATGTTGTTTGTGAATTTAAAATTGTTTTGTGCTCTTAGTATTTGCAAAATATCCTGTATGATGATCTAAATCAGTGCTGTCCAATGTAAGTAAATGCATTGCAGGCCATATGTAAATTTAAACTTTCTAGTAGCATGTAAAACGAAGCAGATGAAATAACTTTTAAGAATATATTTTTAAAAAAATATTTCAACATGTAATCATAATAAACTTGCAGTGAGATATCTCACATTCTTTTTCTCATAAGTCTTCAAAATTTGGTGTCACTAGCCTGCTCTGTCATTCGCAAACCTGTGACCTTGGGCATGCTAATGGAGCTTGTGCTTTCATTCTTCATGATGGATAATACCTTCTCCACCAGAGATGGGTATTGTAAGGGTTAAGTGAGTGTAGCATACGAGGCATAGGACCTGGCAGAGGATACATGGTATAAGCAATATTCATTAACCTGTTGATGATGTTGTTATTCCAATAGAGTGTGTATTAGATTGAATGACTAGTCATTTTAAAGACATGACTGATTTCTTTTAACATTACTAGTGAATAAACGTATAATTAGTACATGAGGTAATCTTTATGTTATGACTAGTGAATGGACAGATACTTGAGCACCAGCCATTTGAATATTTAGACTTAAATTTTAGGATGATATCAATAGCATATATTAGCCCAGTATTTTATATTTTGCATGCCCATTTATATACACTTTCCCACTGTAACACTCAGAATCCTGAGAGAGACTCGTAATTCATCTCACATATGAAGAAGCGGGGGCTCAGACAAGCCTAGTGCCTCAGTTGATTTCACACTCAGTAGAACAGAAGAAACAGAATGGTGGCTTACTTGAATGGACACATCGTTCCCTGCATTCTTTGATCTTGCCCTTGCACCTGGGCTGTCTTGGTGAGAGGGCATCCTCCTCCTGCTCCAGGGGGATGTTAGTTACCCCGAGATTATTAGCCCAATCAGAGCCGCTGTGATGTAAAAGTTCACATGTGCCTGGGTAAATTAGTTGGCTTATTGTGCTTGTTGTGATGTTTCTCTTTCTAGAGTGTTTATCTTCGTCTCTTGGTTAAATATATCCATAAAAATAGGCAGAGAATATGCAATATATATGGACTGCCTTAAAATCAGATTCTTTGAAGTGCTGTTCATTGCTTGATTTACTCAAAATTAACAGTTCTTGCTTTGTTTTATATTCACCAGAGGATATGCTTTTTTATTGATTCTAGAAGGAAAGGAAGGGAGAGGGGGACAAAGAGAAACATTGATTGGTTGCCTCACACACGCCCCTGACCTGGGATGGAACGTGCAACCTTTTGGTGCACAGGATGGCGCTCTAACCATGGAGCCACACTGGTTAGCGCTGCACAGTTCTTTGGAAGAACATTGCATGCAATCTTTAAAGTCGGTTGTGAATGATTGACTCGCCCAAGGCAGGAGTGCAGTGGAAGGCACTTGTCTCCTGAGTAGAGTCAGTATAAGATATGTCGTTAGATGTTCAGTGTTCATGTTCTAACGCAGTGTTTCCCAACCTTCTCTCATGATGAGAATCACCTGGTGGAGTTGTTAAAACACAGATTCCTGAATCCCAACTAAGAAGTGCTAAACTAGAATTTTTGAGAACATATAGGTAAAATTGCATACCTAACTTAGTGCTCTGTATATAACATCTGTCTTAGAGCACTAGTTAAGTATACAATTTTACCTATATGTTCCCAGAAATTCTAGTTTAGCACTTCTTAGTTGGGATTCAGGAATCTGTGTTTTAACAACTCCACCAGGTGATTCTCATTATGAGAGAAGGTTGGGAAACACTGTACATATAGATCCTGCTTTTTCATGTTTCTTCAATTAGGAAATTAAGGAGGTCACGTGATATCCATTTGTTGGGTGCTCTGGGACAAAATGTAATGATAGTAATGATAGTATGATAGTAAGCTGTCAGCTCATTTTAACAAGTTCTTTTGGTATGCATCAAAGATATTCTATATAATAAAGATGTCATATGCAAATGGTGGATTACGGATCAGCTGGAGGGTAGGGCAATGAGCTACAAGTGGGCAGCGGAGAGCTATAGGAGGAGGCAGGGCAGCAAGCTGTGAGGGAGGGCGGGGAGGGGGAGAGGGGAGCTATGGGAGGGTGGGGCATCTGGCGGAGATCTACTGGAGCGGGCATTGAGCTACTAGCACACAGATTGGTGTGCAGGGCTGCTAGTCCTATATGATAAAGAGCTAATAAGCTAATTAGACCAAATAGCAGAACAGCTGTCTGGATGACCTTCCGGACAGGTCCGGCAGAGGCAGCTGGGGCTGCAAAAGCTGAGCCCCTTGCACAAATTATGTGTGTTTACAATGGGTACTTCTGTATTGGCGCTGAGGTTTGGGGAAATAGGTGGTGTGTTCTTTGCCCCTTGGTTTCCTACCTTTTCAGATTTTTTCTCCCTTTGGCTTAATGTTATTTGCCTGAGAATGCAATGCCTCTTTTCTTGTCTACCCAACCTTTACTATAGGTCCAGGACTAAATCCTACACAAAACCATCAGAATCTTATGCTAAGAACTGATCACTCCTGATCTTGATGAATCTTAGCAACATAAAATTCTTCGTTGGTGTTTTTTTTTTTGTTTTTTTTTTTTTATTGAAGTGTTGTGGGATCCCAATTGGATTTTGGGGTGAAGTTTTGTATAATGCAATCATGTTTCAAATATTTGTTTTGGCAAGGGGAATCTCGGTGCCTAGGATTTCTGAAAAGTGTAATCTTACCCAGTCTCTGCTACTGCACTTAGATTGTGACTAAAAACTTTAAAAAATAACCACATTGTAAGACACTAAATATGTGCAGGTAGGTATCTATGCTGAGTTTGAATTTTAAAATGAGTATTGCAATTGATATTTGAAATTTTTTGAAATTTCTACAACTACATGATTTCTATGTCTTCTTTGGTTATAAAATACTGTAATTTGTGTAGCTTTGACAATTTATAATAACTATTAAAATGACCCTTAGCTATCATGGTGCCAAATTGTCTAAAGATACATAGAAAATAATTTGTCATGTCTCACCTCCCAGAGATAATTATATATTTCAGAGTATCTGAATAGGAAAGCTTTATCGTTTAAAGTGTTTTGGCATTGTAGAGCTTATGTGTAGCTGAACAGTTTTCTTATATAAGTTATAGTTAATGTTTTATTTTGCAATCCTTCATGAATGGGTATCCTTGTGCCTGATATCCCAGTCTAAGAAATCCATTGCGGCTGACCAAAATACTAGACTCAGTTAATCTCCTGTTAAGGAAGTTTTAGGTAAGGGCTTCCTCTTAGAACACCTCGTATGGAAGATGAGGGTTCTGTTTTGTTTATTTGTATGTGTGTGTTTTTCCAAACTGTATCCAGCTTTATTAAAGATACTTTTCATAAACAATCATGGTATTTCAGGCAGGACATTGGCAGCTGATTGTTCACAAGTATACAACAACTTTCAAACTCCAGTCTTCAATGAACTGCCAAGATCAGAAAGAAAGCCACTGTAAAACCCAATAAAGCCTTCATCTGATGCTCTGAGCAGGGAAAGTATAGAGTGAGCGTTGGACATTTCACATTGAGCATGTTGTTGAACAACTTTTCACAAGCCTACCCTGACTTTCAGGGAATGAAATGAAATGGCAGAGAATATCAGTCTGTAGGTCCACAATGTAAAATGGAACTGCTGCTCTTTTAAGGAATCACAGTGGTGACACTGGAAAATCCAGATTGCCCAACATACTGGAAACCATTTTTTTTGGTCAGGTCCCAATAGATCTCTGGGCTTAAGAGAACCAAGGTCTATGCTTAAAGTGGAGAGGGAGGAAAGGACATAAAAACGAATTTTAGTTTTCCCACATGACAAGTGTTTGTGCCAAGATGACTAATGTGTGTCAATAGCAAGAGCTCCCTCCTCCCAGGTGTTAAGAGGAAGTTTCTCAAAAGTAGAAGGAAAAGGTACATCCCCCATGTCATTCCAGCTTTGGAGACATTCTATTAGTACTGTATGTCCTTCCCCCAAACAACAACGAAGTCCTCTGTGTGCTAACAGCAGAGCTTAAAACAAAAGTCAAACAAAGTTCTGCATTTTTATAAAACTTGGTAAAAAAAAAAAAAAATAGTATTTCAGACTGTACAGTCACCAGTTATAAAAAAAATGCACACACTTCACTCGGCACCTGCAGACCTTCAGCTTCCTGCACCTGGTCTGCTTGGCGTCTCCATTTTTGGAAGGTTATTCCCACCCTTGCCAGCACCAGTTCTTCCCTTTCCCTTCCAGCACCTTCTCTCCCTTTGCAGGGCCTTCTCAGGCTTGGGCTCTGGCTCTGGAGGGGCAGGTTGAGCTGATTACCTGGCGCATCTTCCCTGTGGTTCATCCTTCATCTTGGCTTTATCTCCTGTAGCCCTTCAGCTTTTCTCTTGGGCATGATGGCGATGGTGGCGGGAGGTCCAGGCGGACGCCGGGATGCAGCAGTGCATGAGATTTGCTACAGGTGTACTGCAGCCCCTGGGACATTCCTATGTAGTCTTTGTTATGTCACTTAAAGAATTACTTGGGCCCTAGCCATTGGGTTGAGTGGAGAGAGCGTTGGCCTGCAGGCTGAAGGGTTCCAGGTTTGATTCTGGTTAAGGGCAGAGACCTGGTTGCAGCCTCCGGCCATGGTCGGGAGCATGCGGGAGGCAACCAGTCGATGTGTCTCTTTCACATAGGTGTTTCTGCCTCTCCCTCTACCCCTCCATTCCACTCTCTCTTAAAGCGAACGGAAAACAGCCGAAACCGGTTTGGCTCAGTGGTAGAGCGTTGGTCTGCGGACTGAAAGGCTCCAGGTTCGATTCCAGTCAGGGGCATGTACATTGGTTGTGGGCACATCCCCAGTAGGGGGTGTGCAAGAGGCAGCTGGTCGGTCTTTCTCTCTCATCGACATTTCTAGCTCTCTATCTCTCTCCCTTCCTCTCTGTAAAAAATCAATAAAAATATATTAAAACAAACAAACAAACAAACAAAAAAAAACGAATGGAAAACATATCCTCTGGTGAGGATTTAAAAAAAAGAATGACTTTGGTCTGCCTTTTTTTTGTAAGGGTAACGCAGACCTAGAAGGAGCTTCATTAGATAACACGAAGACCGTGGCTCATCAAAGGCTTTATTGGTGATTATCATCCAATCCAGTAAGAATGCTTGTAAGGGCCAACATTTAATAGGTGCTACATTGTGCAGTTACTATGTTAAATCCATTTCATGCATGGTCTCATTTAACCTAAGAGTCTATGATGTATACATAGATATAGTCCCATTTACAGGTAACAAACAGGCCTAAAGCTCCACTCCTAACCCAAGTCTATATAGCAGAGCTGCCCTGGACTCTGGTCTTTCCCAGTGTCACAGTATTGTCTGCTGTTTCTCTTCAGTTTTTTGTTTTTTGTTTTTTTGTTTGTTTGTTTGTTTTCCCCTCTAGTAATGGCACTGTCATCAATCTACCCTATTGATAGCCACCCAATCTATAGACTCAACCTAGACATCCATTCATAGCGATCACAAAAGGGGACCCTTGCATATTCATATGCTGCCAAGAAATCTTAAGCATTCTCATCACCAGAAAATTGATAATTCTGTATGATGGCATGTTAACTATATACAGTATAGTGATGATCATTTCACAAAACTGTGTGTATGAATAGTGAATTGTTATGTTGTATGTCTGAAACTAATAATTGTGATAATATAATGTATGTCAAGGATACTGCAATATAACATGCCTGGCCAATGAACCAGGAGGACACATGCCCGGGTTGCTGGCAGGATCCGGGTGTGGGGTGTGTGGGAAGTGGCTAATTAATGATTCTCTCTCATTATTGATGTTTTTCTTTCTCCCTCTCACTCCCTCTCTGAAATAAAAATATTCTGAAGCACTGTTTTAAAAAGGTGACCTCTCAGGAGAACTAAAGAATGCCTTCCTCTGGAATTGCATTTTCTCTGCGTCTGGCTTAAGGTTTTGGAAACAGGTATCTCAAAAAGGTCTGTAAAGCAGTGACTAGAGAGCAGCAGTCACCAACCAATGGTCCATGAGGTCTGAAAGGTTGGCGACTGCTGCTAGAGAAGGCCTTTTAAGACAAGAATATGCTTAAGGAGGTGAAGGTAGGTTAAAATCTGCAAGATCAGGAAGCCTGTTTTTCTTAGAAATTTTGTAGCTGAATTAGGGCTCATAATGGTTGTTAATTCCTTAAAGAATAGTTACGGACTGATTTTTTTTTTTTTAATCTTTATTGTTGAAAGTATTAAATGTGTCCACTTTTTCTCCCAAGGACCCCTTCTAGCCCGCCCCTGCCCCAGGCCTTCCCTGCCCTATTGTCTGTGTCCATGGGTTATGCATATCCATACAAGTTCTTTGGTTGATCTCTTCCCCGCTGACCCTGCCCACCCTAACCCTGTCTTCTCTGACATTTCACAGTCTGTTCCATGCTTATGTCTCTGAGTCTATTTTGTACTACAGTTTATTTTGTTCATTAGACTCTGCATATGAGTGAGACATTGTGGTATTTGTTTTTCTCTGACTGGCTTATTTCTCTTAGCATGATATGTTCCATATCCATCCACGCTGTATAAGTGGTAAATGGTCTTTTTTACAGTTGCATAGTATTCCATTGTTTAGATGTATCACAGCTTTTTTATCCACTCACCTGCTGATGGGCACTTGGGCTGTTTCCAAATCTTAGCTATGGTGAATTGTGCTGCTGTGAACATAGGGATGCATATATTCTTTCTGATTGGAGTTTCAGGTTTCTTAGGTTATAGTCCTAGAAGTGGGATCCATTGGTCAAATGGGAGTTCTATTTCTTATTTTTTGAGGAAACTCCATACTGTGGATTTTAATAAGAATCAGGATATGTGTACGTGCAAATAAATCAGACTTGTTATAGTTCTGTTCTTGAGTATATAATTTTACCTTTAACAAGTATTTGCATTAAGTTATGGAGTACTTTTTGTATATGAATGAGCACATTTTAAATTCTTGCCATGGGCTATTTATATTTAGAATCGGAAACGGCATTGCCGGCCTCTCCTGCTGCACAGCAGAAAGAAAACATAACAATGAATTCAGAGCAGTTTGCCCAGTGGTTTCCAGTTGTTTTATGATTTAGAATTTTCTCATCTAACCCTAAAGTTTATTTTAATCATTATCTTTGGACCTTTCATCACTATCACTACCTCCCAAAAAAACCCAAACCCTGGAATTAAAGAAAAGAAGGCTTCTGGCAAATTAAAATTGATTTACTGTGTTTTCTTCTTCTTTTCTTTACCTTTTGCTTTTTAAGGTTCAGGAATTTAAAAGTAGGATCTTTGTGAAAGAAGTTCTACCTCTTCCATTGTCCAGCTGCAAGAAACTGTTAATCATCACCCAAGGATATTTGTCCAGTGAATTTTTAGAGAGTAGAAATGAGGAGGAGAGACTGAGAGCGCAAAACATCAATATGAGAGGGACACATTGATTGGTTGCCTCCTGTACGGCACCAGTGCCGGGATCGAGCTTGCAGCCGAGGTACATGCCCTTGACTGGCATCTTTGAGCCAGACCATCTAGAGCAGGGGTCCTTAAACTTTTTAAAGTGGGGGCCAGATCACGGTCCCTCAGAGAGCTGGAGGGCCGGACTATGTGAACTACGAATCCCTACTGTAACACCTTGGCTGCGCTCACTGCCCAAAAAACCTGGCGTGCAGGATCAGACTCCCCTGGGGGCTGCATGTGGCCCGCGGGCCGTAGTTTGAAGACCCCTGATCTAGAGCTTCAGGAAAACAGACAGCAGAAAGCAGGAAGAGCTAACTAGATGGCAACTTTTGAGTAAAAGCCTGGTTGTGTCTTACCTTGAACATGTTTTCTTGTGCTGTCCTTAAAAATGTTTGGCCCACTACTGTGTAGAGATGCGGAAAAGAGTCAGATTACTCTGCTGTAGGGAATAGGAGAAATAGCATAGTGACCTCATGTAGGTGAAGTTGTAAACAGGCTGGATTTATGATCTCTTCCCGTCTTCAGGAAAGCCACTCGATGCCTTGGTGGAACCCTGGCTGGAGAGATTGTTTCTGAAGAGACACGTTACAATTTGTGGGGTGTGTGAGAGATGGTATTCATGGTATCTATAATAATAAAGGTGTGATATGAAAATTAGACTGGACAGTCGAACGACCTTTCGGATTTCTTTTCAAATTTCCTCCCAAATTTCCTTCGAGATGACTATCTGGTCGAAGCTGGGGTGACGAGTGCCAAGCCCCTTGCACAAATTTCGTGCATTGGGCCTCTAGTTGATAATAAATTTACAGTTAAAATGTTAAGCTCTATGATAATGACTAGGAATGAAGATACAACATTTTGAAAATACTTCCTATATAAGAGGAATATGCTAATTAGTAACGACGGAGCGAGTAATGACGGGGTCAGGGATCTGCAGGAGAGTGAAACAGGGAAGTAAGCTAAGAATGGGGAGGTGGAGGGGGAGCTACAGGAGGGTGGCAGCTGCCTACTGGTGCAGAGATTCGTGCGTGGGGCTACTCGTTTCTCTAAAAATATGTTCTATATTGTAGCATTTCTAGAATACTCAAATAATTATAAATAACTACTAGATTTTATCTTGATTTTAAAAGGTGACAAACAGTAACCCTTATATAAAATCTTGTGCACTAGTGTTTAGTTTCTGTATTTGTGGTGATCACATCTGTCACCTCTAAAACTTTTCTCGTCCTCTTAGTCATTCTTTTATATCCTCAGGCAACACTGATCTGCTTTGTCAGTGTAGGTTAGTTTGCATTGTCTTTAGTCCTATCTAATAAAGGGGTATGCTAATTGACCCTCATTCCTTTGCAAAGATGGCAGCACCCACAGCCAATAAGGAGGGAATATTCTAATTGCCCCACCCTCAAAGATGGCTGCACCCACCCATATCCAATAAGGAGAAAATATGTTAATTGACTGCCATACCCTCAAAGAGGTAGTGCCTACAGCCACAAGATGGTGGTGCCCAGTCCCCTCAGCCCTGCTGGTGCTGCAGGTGCGCAGCAAGGCCGGGCCTGCCTCTGGAGTCCCCCAGCTGCCCAGGGCTGGCCCAAGGCACAGGCAAGCCTCGGATGGCAGCTGCCCAGCTGCCCAAGGCCAGCCGAGGCTTGTGCTGCCAGCAGCGGCAGCAGCAGAGGCGTGATGGGGTGTTGGCTTCCTCTAATCACCGGATCACCTCCTGCCCCTGAGGGCTCCCGGACTGTTGAGCAGGGGCAGGCTGGGCTGAGGGACCCCCCCCTCCAGTGTATGAATTTTCATGCACCAGACCTCAAGTTTTATAGAAGTGTAATCATATTTGTACTCTTCTGGGGGCGGGACTATTGTCTTGCAGTCGACCTGCTCATGAGATTCATTCATGTACATTCCTTTTTATTACTGAATAATATTTCAGTGTGTGCATATTCTGCTATTTGTTTATCCATTCACCTTTTGGCAGACATTTGAGTTTTCATGTTCTGGCTGTTCTAAAGCTGCTCTGTCCATTCCTGAACACCCCTCATGGACATAATGCTCTCCTTTCTCATGCTTAAAGATCTAGGAGGGAATCAGTGGGTAAGTTTTAACTTAACTGCCGAACTGTTTTTTAAAGTGATAGAGACCCAGGTGCACGAATTCATGCATGGGTGGGATCTGGCCAGCCCCGCCCCAATCAGGGCAGATTGGGGCTGGACCTGGCAGGAGGAGGAGACAGCAGGAGGTTGGCTGGCCAGTCATCCCTGATCAGGGCCCAATCAGGGCTGGGTCAGCTGTGGGGAGGGGCTGTGATGAGCCTTCAGGCCCTACCCCCAAATGTGGTGGGGGAGCCAATTGGGAGTCAGGGGCCAGGGGAGGGGGCGGGGGAGTTGGTTGGCCAACCCCACCCCCGATTGGTGCGTGTGGGGCCCATCAGGGTGAAGCTGGCTGGGGGGAGGGCTGCAGGCTGATTGGGGTGGTGGGGATCAATTGGGGGTGAGGCAGGCAATGGGGAGGGGCTGAAGGCAGTGGGTGGACTGGCCCTGCCCCTGATTGGTGTGGGGGACAATCTGGGGTGGGGCCAGGTGGGGATAGTGACTGCAGAAGGTTGGGGTAGAGAGGCGATCAGTGATGGGCCGGGCTGGAGGGAGGAGCTGCAGGCTAATTGGGGTGGTGGGGGCACAATTGGGGGTGGGTCAAGGTAGGGGGAGGGGCTGCAGGAGATTGCCTCTGGCCGCAGTGGGCGTCATAGCACCTGTTCATTTAGGTCATTATGGCATTCTGGTTACTGGCTTTTTGTACATATTCTAGGACTGTGTCTGGCTTGTTTTACTTAGCCTAAGGTTCTGCAGCTTCATCTATATTGTTGCAAATGGCAGTATTTTTTTTTTTTTTTTTTAAGTTATGGTAAAACTAGAGGCCCGTTGCATGAAATTCATCCACATGGTGGAGGGAGGTGGGGGTGCCCCTCAGCTCAGCCGGCACCCTCTCCAATCTGGGACCCCTCGAGGACTGCCCATTTAGGCCGGATCCTGGTGGGATCAGGTCTAAACGGGCGTTCGGACATCCCTCTCACAATCCTGGACTGCTGACTCCCAACTGCTCGCCTGCCTGCCTTCCTGATTGCCCCTAACTGCTTCTTCCTGCTAGCCTGGTCACCCCCTAACCACTCTCATACCAGCATGATTGATGTGTAACTTCTCTGTCGGTCTATTTGCCCCCAACTTCCCTTCTCTGCCAGCCAGGTCACCCGTAACTGCCCTTCCCTGTAGCCTTGATTGCTCCCAACTGCCCTCTCCTGCTGGCCATCTTCTGGTGGCCATCTTGTGTCCACATGGGGGCAGGATCTTTGACTACATGGGGGCAGCCATCTTGTGTGTTGGTGTGATGGTCAATCTGCATATTACACTTTTATTAGATAGGATAGAGGCCTAGTGCACAGGTGGGGGCTGGCTGGTTTACCCTGAAGGTTGTCCCGGGTCAGAGTGGGGGTTCCCTTGAGGTGTGGGGCGGCCTGGGCGAGGGGCCTGTGGTGGTTTGCAGGCCTGCCACGCCCCCCAGCTACCCAAGTGAAGGCCCTGGTATCTGGAATTTATTTACCTTCTATAATTGAAATTTTGTAGCCTTAAGTGGAGGCTTAGGCCAGCTAGGGCAGTCGGAAAGCTTGTCTTCCTCCATTGCCAGGGAAACCCAAGTCTCCCTCCTGCTTTCTCTGTGGCTGTAGCCATCTTGGCTGGGTTAATTTGCATACTTTCTCTGATTGGCTTGTGGGCGTGGCTTGTGGTTATAGTGGAGTGATGGTTAATTTGCATATTTTTATTATATAGGAATCAAATAAGAATATTTACCATCTTAATCATTTTTAAGTTTACAGTTATGGTATTAAATATAACTGAACATGTCCGAAAGTGGGTTGGGGTAGGAATATTCCTACTCTGTCTAGATTTATTAATAGTCATCACAAATCCTGGCATCACAAAAACTGTCTTTGAATTGATTAAATGGGAGGCCAGTGTCAGATGGGGACAAATATCGCACATGTGTGAGTTGACATTTCTTTTTCTTTTTCCTTTTCTTTTTCCTTTCCTTTTTCTTTTTTTTCAGAGTAAGGGAGAGGGAAAGGGAGAGGAAGAAAGAATCATTGGTTAGCTGCCTTCTGCATTGGGGATCAAGCCCACCACCCAGGCATGTGCCCTTGACCAGAATCAAACGTGGAACTTTTCAGTCCACAGACTGATGCTCTATCCATTGACCCAGACTGGCTGGGGCTCAATGTTTATTTTTATTTTTCTTTTTTTTTCTTTTTTTTCTTTTTTTCTTTTAATAAACTTTTATTGTTCATATTATTACAAATGTTCCTTTCCCCCCCCTTCTCACCCCACCCTCTGTCCTTTCCCCACCCCCTATTGTCCTCATCCATAGGTGCACAATTTATGTTCAGTCTCTTCCCACATCTCCCTCTCCCCTTTTCCCCAAGAATCATCAGTTCACTCCCCTTCCATACCTCTGATTCTATTATATTCAACAGTTAATATTGTTCCTCAGATTTTTTTTTTTTAGTTTCCTTGGTTTTTAGATTCACTTGTTGATAGTTACGTATTTGTTGTTCATAATTTTTATCTTTATTTACTTTCTCTTCTGAAAGAACCCCCTTCAGCAATTCATATAATTCTGGTTTGGTGGTGATGAACTCCTTTAGGTTTTTTTTATTAGTGAAGCTCTTTATCTGACCTTCGAATCTGAGTGATAGCTTTGCTGGATAGATTATCTTTGGCTGTAGGTTCTTACTATTCATCACCTTGAATATTTCTTGCCATTCCCTTCTGGCATGCATGGTTTCTGTTGAGAAATCAGCTAACAATCATATAGGTGTTCCTTTATAGGTAACTACCTGCTTAGCTCTTGCTGCTTTTAATATTCTCTCTTTGTCTTTTGCTCTTGGAATCTTAATTATGATTTGTCTTGGTGTGGTCCTCTTTGGATTCCTTTTATTTGGAGTTCTGTGTGCTTCCTGGACTTGTAAGTCCAATTCTTTCACCAGGTGGGGGAAGTTTTCTGTCACTATTTCTTTCAGTATGTTTTCGATATCCTGCTCTCTCTCTTCGTCTGGGACCCCCATAATTCTGATGTTGGATCATTTTAAGTTGTCCCAGAGGTTTCTTACATCATCTTCAATTTTCTGGATTCTCTTGCCTTCTAGCTTCTGCAGAGGGGTGTCTTCTGGCTCTTTATGTTCCAAGTCTTTGACTTGATTCTTGCGATCTTCTATTCTGTTTTTAGGACTCTGTAAAATATTTTTTATTTCAGACAATGTATTCTTTATTTCTTGTTGATCCCTTATTTCTTGTTGATCCCTTTTCATATCCTCATAGGTCTCATTTATTTTATCGGCCTTTTCTAGGAGACTCTTGAAAAACCTTATAAGTGTGGTTTTGAACTCTATATCCAGTCGCTTTTTGTCCTCCATTTCTTTCGTTTGTGATCTATTTGGTTTAGGCATTTTCGCAGGCAGCTTTCCTGATGGGGCGGGTTTCAGGGTGGAGCCTACAGCCTTGGCCTCCGTCAGCCCCGCCCTATGCGACTCCTGAGACTCGGGGTCCTTCAGTACTTGTTGCAAGCGCCTCTGAGAGAAAGGTGCCCTCGATTTTCGCCTGCTGCCAAACTGTCTATGCTCTCCCCCAATGAGTCCGGTATTGGGGTTCAGTTCAGTTGGTAGTGGGATTGGAGGTGGCGTTCAGAGCAGTCTGGAGCCCCTGTCTCCTTCCCGTCAGGGCAATCCCGCGGCACAGCTGGCCGGCCCTTCTCTGGGCGCACTGTGCGCCTCCGGGACCTCCTCTCGCCGTTCCCTGGAGTTCCGCCTTACAGCCCAGCTCCCTATGGGTGAGCCTGGGTCCCCAGGGTCTGGCCTAGAATTGGGGTTCAGAGCAGTTGGAGCTGGGCCCAGCACAGTCGGAGTTTTTATCTCCTTCCCACTTGGGAACGCCAGCCAGGCACTCGGCCTCCCTCCTCTCTGGCTCCGTCCTCTCCGCGCACCGCGTGTCTCCCTACCTTAGGCTTTTACAGCTCCTCCGCGCTTCCTTCTGGTTTTCTCCTTGCTTCTTGTTGTAGGATTTCCAGTCAGTTGACTTTCCTGTAGTTCTGGGTAATGTCCATTTTATATTTTAGTTGTATTTTTTGAAATTGTTGTGTGCGGCTGCGGCTAGTTGCCTACCCGAGCAGCCATCTTGGATTCTCTAGATCTCAATGTTTATTTTTAAATTGCCAGTGTGTATCATATGTACTGGCCAGCTGGTTGGATGGACGGATGGTCGATCACTTGGTGTGCGCGCATGCACGCGCGCGCGCTCTCTCTCTCTCTCTCTCTCTATATATATATATATATATATTTGTGTGTGTGTGTGTGTGTGTGTGTGCTCGCGCGCGCGCTCGCTCTCTCTCTCTCTCTCTCTATATATATATATATATATATATTTTTTTTTTTTTGTGTGTGTGTGTGTGTGTGTGTGTGTGTGTGCGTGCTCGCGCGTGCGCGCGCACTGCTGGGGAGGGGTTCCCTTCAGCTCAGCCTGTGCCTTCCCACGCAGCCCAGGAGCCCTTGGGGGATGTCCGACTGCCAGCTCAGGTCAGCTCCCTGCAGGGATTGGGCCTAAACTGGCAGTCAGACATCCCTCTTGCAGTCCAGGACTCCTCACTCCTTACTGCCTGCCTGTTGGCTGCTCCTTACCACCCCCCGGCTCAATGCTCCTTAGTGCTGCTGCAGAGGCAGGAGAGGTTCCAGCCAACGCCACTGTGCTTACCAGCTGTGAGCCCCACTTGCAGCTGAGTGGCACCCCCCTGTGGGAGTTCACTGACCACCAGGGGGCAGCTTTTGCCCTCTGGTGTTTAGTGTACGTTATAGCGACTGGTCGTTCCACCATTTGGTCTATTTGCATATTAGGCTTTTATTATATAGGACTAGAACCCCTATGCAGGAGGATTTGTGCAAAAATAGGCCTTCTTACCCCTGGCTGCTGGCAGTGCCTTTGCTCTGGCCGGAGCTGCCTTCCCGCCTTCCCATGCTGCCCAGTGTCCTGGCAAGCATCCCACCCTGCCCCCAACTGCTCGGCGCCTGTGTATGCAAATTAACCTGCCATCTTTGTTGGGTTAATTTGTGTACTTGCTCCCGAATGGCTGGTGGGCATTGTGAAGGTACCGTCAATTAGCATGTAACTCTTTTATTAATCAGATAGTTTGTAGCTTTGCTAAGATGTCTGATTGCTCCGCATCCTAGCTAGCCTTGATATGGTTAGTCTTTTTGATAGTGGGTATCTAATGGAAGCTCTTTATGGTTTTAATTTGTGTTTCCTAATAACTAAATTATGTTGACATGTTTTCATGAGTTTATTTACCATCTGATCTTTTTTGTTTGCTTGTTTACTCCCTTTTTTTGGTAAATATATATTTTTTGTATATTTTCCTTTAAGTTATTTTCATAGTTTTTATAAAAACCATTTTTAAATTTCATTGTTTAATTTATTGAATTGTAAGGGCTCATTATTCTGGATTCAGGTATATGTTTTCAAAGTCTTTTGAAGAGCAGACTTACTAATTTTGATGAAGCCAAATTAAAAAAAAAAAGTTTCACTTTTTGTGTCATATTTAATAAATACTTGCCAAATCCAGCATTACTAAGGTTTTCTCGATCTTTATTTCAGTTTTATAGTTTTACCTCCTTCAGTTCTTTAGTCTATCAATATTTTGAGTTAATATCTGTATACCAATTTGTAAAGGTGTGACAATTTTTTATTACTTTTGGCTATTTTGGTGTTCCAGCACCATTTATTGAAAAGATTATTCTCTCCTCACCGAGCTGCCTTCGCATTTCTTTTGAAAATTGATTTGAACTGTATGTATGTCATTCTGTTTCAAGACTATTTTTTTCTATTGAGCTATTTGTCCTTTTGTACATGGGTTCTATTGTCTTATTGTAGATTTATAATGTCTTGAAAAATCAGAGAGTATAACACTTCTTTCTTCATCCTCAAAGTTATTTTGCCAATTCTAGATCCTTTGTGTTTCTATGTAAGTTTTAGAATCATCTTGTCAATTTCTACAAAAAGCCTGCTATAATTTTTATTGAGATGTATCGAATCTATAGATAAACTTGGTGTAAACTGACATTTCAACAATATTGAATTCAGTATTCTAATCCCTGAACATGGGATAGCTCTCAGCATTGTTTTGAGGTTTTCAAGCCTTGCATATCTTCTATGAAATTGATCACAAAGTGCTTAACACTTTTTATGCTAAATAAATGTTACTGCTTTAAGTTTCACAATTTCTGGTTGTAGCTGATGTATAGAAATTGTTAATTTTGTATACTGCAAATTTGCTAAACGTAGCTATTCTAAGTAGGTGATTTTTTCTTTGTAGTTTTTCTCATAGATGATCTTGTATGTGAATAAAGGTATTTTTACTTCTCTATTTTGGACGTTTTTTTCTTTTTCTTTTTTTACTTTCCTATTGCACTGGCTAACACTTTCATTACAGTGTTGAATGGAAGTTGTAATTATGTTTCTGATTTTTAGGGAGGGTTTACTATTAAGTATGTTATAAGGCAGTGGTTGGCAAACCGCGGCTCGCGAGCCACATGCGGCTCTTTGGCCCCTTAGTGTGGCTCTTCCACAAAATACCACGTGTGGGCACGCACGTACAATGCGATTTAAACTCCGGGGCCCATGCGCAGAAGTCTGTTTTCGGCTCTCAAAAAGAAATTTCAATTGTTGTACATTGATATTTGGCTCTGTTGACTAATGAGTTTGCCGACCACTGGTATAAGCTATGCAGCGGTCCTCAAACTTTTTAAAGTGGGGGCCAGATCACGGTCCCTCAGAGAGCTGGAGGGCCGGACTATATGAACTACTAATTCCTACTGTAACACCTCGGCTGCGCTCACTGCCCAAAAAACCTGGCGGGCAGGATCAGACTCCTCTGCGGGCTGCATGTGGCCCGCGGGCCGTAGTTTGAAGACCCCTGCTATAAGATGTTTTCGGTTTTTTTTGTTTTGTTTTGTTTTTGGTAGATTGAGGAAGTTCCTTTCTATCCTGGTTTGCTGATACTTTTTATTAAGGAATAGATGTTGGACTTTGTAAAATACATTTTTCCTTCTACATTAAGATAATTTTATGGTTTTTCATAGTAAGTGCCGAGTTACAGATTTTTAGAGTTATAAACCAACCTGGTATTTCTGGGGTAAATCTCGCTTTGTCATGATGTACTCTCATAGCAGTAATCCATGTTGGATATGTTCGGTAGAATTCACCAGTGGGGCCATCTGGCCCTAGATAGATTTTAACTATAAATTAAATTTCTTCAAAATGTATAGGAATACTCAAATTATTCTTTTCTTTCTGAGTGAACTTTGGCAGTTTGTGCTTCTCAAGGAATGGAGTACTTTGTCCATTCATTGAAATAAAGTTATTCTGAATATGCTCATATCATCCTTTTTAGAATCTATAGAAATGTCACTGCTCTTATTTCTCTAAGATAATTTATTTCTTCTCTTTTTCCTGATGAGTTTTGGCTTACTAGGATTTTATTGATCTCAACAAGCTTTTGATCTCAACGAAGCTTTCTTCATTTCCCTTTTGATTTTATTGATTTCTTGTCTGATCTTTACTATTTACTTTCTTTGGCTTAAATGTTATTTGTTCTTCTCTCCGTAGTTACTTAAGGTATAAATTGAGGGCACTGATTTGGGAACTTTGTTTTTCAGGTTATGCATTTGGTAATTTCCCTCCCAAATACTACTTTTGTTACAACCCATAAAGTTAAGTAATATTGTATTTTCATTCAATTCAAAATACCTCCTAATTTTCCCTTTAATTTTTTTTTGACTCATACATTACGTGCTGCCTAATGACCAGGATTCAGTCTGAGAAATGTGTCTGGTGATTTCTTCATTACGCAAACATCAGAGAATGCGCTTACTCAAACCCAAGTGGTGTAGCTACTTCTCTAACTGTAGATGCTGTTACGCAGCTGGCAGTGGAGTAGGTGCATTGATACCAGCATCACCAGAACACACACGCGTAATGTGTTGGGCTGCAACTTTTAAGACTCCTGTGACATCACCAGGCGATAGGAATTTGCAGCTCTCTTACAGTGTTATGGGATCCCTATCATATATGTGGCCTCACTTTGACCAAGATGTCATTATGTGGTGCATGACTGTATTTAGAATTATTTAGTTTCAGAGTATGTGTGGATTTCCCAGATAACTTTCTGTTTTGACATCTAACTTAATTATGTCAGTTTTGTTATTAGGTGCATAAACGTTTAGAATTCCTCAGTGGAGTCTTGTCATTATGAAATGTCCCTGATAATTTTATTTCTCTGATAACTACTTTGTCATAAAATAATACAGCCACTCCAGCTTTTTTTGCTTGTTTGTTTGACTTGGGTTAGCGTGGCTTACCTTTTCTCATATGTTGAATCTATCTTTGAAATGGGTGTCTTATATAGTATAGTTTACATAGAGAGTAGAGGGCCAAATGGGAAGACACCTGGACAATTCTTTAGATTGTTGCTGACTGGGCCCAGGATATTGGCAGAATCATGTCAGTTGCACTCTCACCCTGGGAGTGCTGAGATGTTCTTAGTTCCTGGTTTATGTTTGTCCAGGAGAAAGGAGTGGGTGGAACCTGGGCTCTCCCAGGCTCCTTGTTCTCCTGTGAAACCCCTGGTTGGATTGGAGTATAAATAGATGTACTGTGTGGCTTAGGAGGTGGTCAGTCTGCCTCTCCAGCAGAGGAGTTCCATGTCCCTCCCAGCTTAAAATCTATCTCTGTGTCTTCTCTCTTTATTTCTAATATTTCTCAATCCCTGGGCACCTCCACTTAGAACCGGTTCGTTCATCTCTCTTTCCATGCGGGACATGGAAAAGGGAGATCCCCGCAGCTTCAGGTCCCCGCATTCGAGTACAGATAGTTGGATTTTGTTTTTCTAATCACATCATATTCTTTGCACTTAAATTGTGGTAGGACTACCCGTGTTTCTCCAAAAATAAGACCTACCGCATGGAAAGATAAGACATCCCCTGAAAATAAGACCTAACACAACTTTGGGAGAAAAAAATTAATATAAGACACTGTCTTATTTTCGGGGAAACAGGGTATTTACATTTAATGTGATTACTGATATGATCTATTCTTTTGCTATTTCCTATTTTCCCCTCTCATTCTTTGTTCCCTCTTTTCTGCTTTCATTTATATATGTTTTTTTCTTAACTTTTTAGCTATAACTCTTGGTTGTTTTAGTTGTTGCTTTTGCATACATCTTTAACTTACCACAATTTTCCTTCAAGTGATATTCTACTTCTTAGAACCTAATAGTAGTATATTGCACCTTTCCTACACCAAGCCTTTACAGAATTGTAAGAATATTTTTATTGATTTTTAGAAAGGAATGGAGAGAGCGAGAAATAGAGACATCACTGACTGGCTGCCTCCAGCACGCCCCTAATGAGGATTGAGTCTGCAACCAGGGCATGTGCCCTGACCCGAGTCTTGGTTCCGGGTGGATACTCAGTCTCTGAACCCCCGGCGGAGCTCCCACACAAAGCTTTTGTGTTACTTATATTTCCCACATATTTACTTGCCATTTTATGTGTTCTTCATTACTTTGTTGTGGATCTAGATATCTGTGTGGTAGGTGATTATTTTGTGTCTGTGTTTTATGTCTTTTTTTTTTAATTTTTTTTTTTAATATATTTTATTGATTTTTTACAGAGAGGAAGAGAGAGGGATAGAGAGTTAGAAACACCGATGAGAGAGAATCATCAATCAGCTGCCTCTTGCACACCCCCTACTGGGGATGTGCCCGCAACCAAGGTACATGCCCTTGACCAGAATCGAACCCGGGACCTTTCAATCCGCAGGCCGACGCTCTATCCACTGAGCC
Organism: Pipistrellus hanaki; assembly: GCF_964339955.1. Classification (NCBI taxonomy): domain Eukaryota; kingdom Metazoa; phylum Chordata; class Mammalia; order Chiroptera; family Vespertilionidae; genus Pipistrellus; species Pipistrellus hanaki. The sequence goes on from NC_140515.1 coordinate 6,946,982, forward strand.
AAACCGGTCCCAGCTATGTCTTTTTTTTTTTTTTTTTTAATTTTTTTCATTTTTTATTTGTCTCAGAGTTTTGTTTTAATGGCTTGCAAAAATGTTTAGAAACAAAAATAAAACAAAGTTTTAAGGAGAAGGAAAAGATTATGAGAGCCTCTTCAAGAAACAACGATATATATATATATATATATATATATATATATATATATATATATATATATATATATATATATATGTTTTTAAAGTAATATAATTTTTTTTTGTAATTATTTTTTTAAAAAAATCAATCTTTATTGTTCATATTATTACAAAGGTTCCTCATTTCTTCCCCCCTCCACCAGGTTCCCACCCCACCCTCTGCCCCCTCCCGACCCCACATTGTCCTCATCTATAGGTGCACAGTTTATGTTCAGTCTCTTCCTCCCTCCCTTTCCCGGAGAACAGTCAGTGCACTCCCCTCCCATATCGCTGACTCTACTACAATGAACCTCTATTATTGTTCATCAGGTTTTTCAATCTCCTTTTTTTGTTTTTGTTGTTGTTGTGTTTTTTTAATTAATAAACTTTTACACTTCTAAGAATAAATTTTAAAATCTAATAATTTTAAACCTTGTTTTTTTTTTTTTTCTGCCCTGGGAAGTGAGAGCAAACTTGTTTACATATAAACTTACGCTTAGGCTATCAAAAGGTGTAGCCATTCAAGTGTAAATGGACACATTGTTTAAACATAGCTGCTGTTCTGGGTGGGTAGGGCTTGTCATTCCCTTTCTCCATTAAAATTAAGGTGTTAGCTTTAAAACCTCTTTTTGGCAAGAGACCTTAAACTTTCAGAACTTTAAATTTTTCAGATAGTAAATCAGTTACTTAGCATTTTCTCAAATCAATAATACCTCCACATGCCCAAGGATACACTTCACACAAAAGATATTTCCAAATAGATAAATCAACCTCATCCAGGCCCCACACAAGGCACTCACAGATCAACACCCCAGTGCTATACTAACTCAACACATCCAGATCTAAGCCTTCATCACTTGATTCAGGAGACCCTCAAGTTCCCCCAAAAGTTTCCAGCCATGTCTGAGAGGCAGTCTTGGGGCAGAGGCAGGCAAGGAGCGAGCTGTTCCGGGCCTGGCTGCTCCGGGCCTGGCCTCTGTTGCTCTGGTCCGTTCCACAACCAGCTGCTCCGGGTCTGGCCACTGGCTGCTCCGGGCTTGGCTGCTGCTGCTGCTCTGGGCCTGGCTGCACCCGACCCAGCTGCTCCGGGCCTGGCAGCTCCCGACCTGGCTGCTGCTGCTCCGGACCAGGCCGCTCCCAGCCTGGCAGCTGCTGCTCCAGGCCAGGCCGCTCCCAGCCTGGCAGCTGCTGCCCCGGGCCCAGCCACTCCGGACCTGGAAGCTCCCGACCTGGCTGCTCCGGGCTTGGCTGCTGCTGCTCCAGGCCAGGCCGCTCAAGGCCTGGCTGTTGCTGCTCCGGGCCCGGCTGCCACTGCCTTGTGCCTGGCCACTCTAGGCCTGGCCGCTGCCGTTCCAACATTCTGTCCTTTTTTTTTTTTTTTTTTTTTTTTTAAAACACGTTTATTTTGCAGTGTTGGCTGCTGAGTTGAGTTCTGACTTAGTCTTTCGATTTTTCAAGATCTTCTTTGAATGCTTTCTTACGTAATTTTACTATCTTTTGCTCTCACTTGATTTGTTCACATTGAAAACTTCTTCGGTTTCTTCCTCCTTGTCCTGGAAGCTCAGCAGGTTGGCCTGTGGCACCTCTTTGTTCTCCGCGGGCTCCTGCGCTGCTTCAGCCTGTTGCCGGGATCAGCGCCGCCCAGGAAGCAGCCCCCGGCCTCGGCTCCGTGGCCTGCGCTCAGCGGTCGAAGGCCCAGGGGCACACCCCCCCCCACCCCCCCGGGGGGCCCCGTTGCCTGGCTCCTTTCTGGCGCCCGGCTGGCCACTGTCCGTCAGGGGCTCCTGCTCCTCGTCGCGTTCCTCCAGTCTGGAGCTTTTTTTCTCCTTCCCGCTAGGGGAGTCTAGCATCAGAGTCAACAGACTGTCCTCTGTGCGTGACTCCAGGGGCTCTGCTTTTCGCTGCTCCCCCAGGACTCCACCTCACAGCCCCGTCTCCCTCTGCTTGAGCCTGGGTCCCCAGGGTCTGGCCTAGAACTGGAGTTCAGAGCAATCGGGACTGGGGCTCAGCACCGCCTGAGGTTTTGTTTCTTCCCGCCAGGGGAATCCAGCGTCAGAGTCAACATTCTGTCCTCTGCGCGCAATGTGCGCGACTCCGGGGGCTCTGCTTTTCACCGCTCCCCTGGGATTCCGCCTCACAGCCCCGTCTCCCCCTGCCCGAGCCTGGGTCCCCAGTGTCTGGCCCATAACTAGGGCTCAGCGCTGCCGGTTCTGTGGTTCAGCCCAGGCTGGGGCTTTTATTTCCTTCCTGCTAGGGAACGCCAGGCAGCACCCAGCCCTCTCCTCCTCTCCGTCTGCGTCCTCTCTGCGTGTGGGCACGCGCGTGTGTGCGGGCGCGCAGCATGTCTCCATACCTTAGGCTTTTTCAGCTCCTCTGATTTTCCTTCTGGTTTTCTCTTTCCTTCTTGTTGTAGAATTTTCAGTCAGTCGACTACCTGTAGCTCTGGGCCATGTCCACTCTACATTTTAGTTGTATTCCATTGAAATTGTGTGCTGCTGCGGTTAGGTGTCTACCTGAGCAGCCATCTTGGATCCTCCTTGTGTTTTATGTCTTAACAAGTTTTTATTTTGCTCTTCAGTTAACAGCTTTATTAAGATACAATTCACATATTATTTAGTTCATCTATTTAGAGCACATGTGTCAAACATAAGGCCCGCGGGCCAAATCCAGCCCGCCAGGCCTTGCAATGTGGCCCGCAACGCGCTGTCATCACTGCACTCCGCTGTCAGTTTATGACATTGTCAGTTTATGACTGTTCAGTAAACCATTCGGCCCGCGATTTAGGCTGGATTTTAGATTTTGGCCCCTTCTCTGATTGAGTTCGACACCCCTAATTTAGAGAGTATAATTCACTGGTGTTTTGTGTATTCAGAATTGTAACATCACCACATTTCATCAACCCAAAAGAAATCCATGCTTCTTAGCTGTGACCCTCCCGGTGCTCCAACTCCTTCCCCACACACCCATGCCCAGGCCTAAGAAACCACTAATATAGTTTTTGTCTCTAAAGATCTGCCTATTCTGGGTAATCCACAGAAATGGAATCATAATACGCAGTCTTTTGTGATTGGCTTCTTTCCAAGTCTGTGATTTGGTTTGCTTGATAAGTAAACTTTTTGTTTGATACAAGAGGCCTGGGTGTGAATTTGCTTTCTCGATATATTTATGTCTTCCCACCTAATTCTCTCAGTGGGAGGTAGGTGTGTGTGGGTACTTTGGCAGAGTGGAATGCTGTAGTTTTCTTTATCCTTTTTGAAGTTTATCTGGTTGGTTGTACATTTCTGTGCATTTGAAGCTGGCTATATGAGGTTCTCAGAACGTTCTTAGAACTGCATGATTAAACAGGAGTTTTTCAAAAGAAAATTGAAATGTTAGAATATTTTAGAGAAAATACTTAATTGAGAATTTTAAAAGAGTCTGATTTATTGAGGTATTTAAATAGAGTAAAATTAACCCTTTTTGGTATGCAGGTCTGTGAATTTTGGTGAACTAAGTTTTATAATTACAATCAAGAAAAAAAAATATTTGTTTTAGTTGTCCTAAAAAGTGCCATTTTGCTTTCTCAGCAGCAGTGTAGGAATCCTAATTCTGTGCAGTCTCTTCAGTATTTGGTATTGCCAGTTGTTTTGCATTTAAAGGCCAGTTAGTAGATGGTATCCTATTGTAATTTTAATTGGCATTTCCCTAATGACTAATAACCCTCTTTTCATATGCTTATATAAGTCATCCATATATCTTTTTGTTGAAGTGATTCTAATTGGCCCATTTTTAAAAATTCTGTTCTTTATTATTGAGCTCCTAGAGTTTAACATATGTTCTGATAATAGTTCTTTATCAGATGTATTTTGTAAATGTTTCCTTCTAGTCTGGTTTTTCTTCAGTGTGTTTTAGGGGTGTGGGGAATTGGAGGAAGGTTGTAAAAAAGGTATAACCTTTGCCGAAACCGATTTGGCTCAGTGGTAGAGCGTCGGTCCGCGGACTGAAGGGTCCCAGGTTCGATTCCGGTCAGGGGCATGTACATTGTTTGTGGGCACATCCCCAATAGGGGGTGTGCAAGAGGCAGTTGGTCGATGTTTCTCTCTCATTGATGTTTCTAGCTCTCTCTCTCTCTCTCTCTTCCTTCTTCCTCTCTGTAAAATATCAATAAAAAGGGGGGGGAAGGTATAATCTTTTAGTTATCCTATATAATAAAAGGCTAATATGCAAATAGACCGAATGATAGAACAACTGACTGCTATGACATGTGCAGACCACCAGGGGGCGTGTGCAGAACATGGCCAGGCATTGGGCAAGGTGGGATGGTGGAGCAGGTAAGTGGAGGCACTCAGACCAAGGCAGTGCGCCGGTCGCTGCCATTGGGACAAGCCTCTGGTGGTTTCTAAAAAATTCTTTGCTCCTGCCCGCTGCCGGTGCCCAGCACAGGTTCCGATCACATGGTGCCATCAGTGGGTGTGAGTGGCGGCTACGACCTGATCATCCCTGAGGACTTCTCTGCCTCCCCCTGCTCTGGAGGTGCAATCGGGGCAGTAGCTGCCTTCGAACCCTGACTGCACCTGCCCTGCTCACACCCACTGTTGGCACCACCCCCAATTGCTCAGCGGCATCAGCAGGTGCAACCACTGTTAACACGTGGGAGCAGTGGTGGGAGCTGGTCTTCAGACAGACGGTACCAGGGGCCGTGGTGGGAGGGGCCGAGACCCTCCCCTATGCCCGCCACAGCCTCACTGCCCACAGTTCGTTTCAAGGTGCACGAATTCACGCACTGGGCCAATCCTAATAAAAAGGTAATATGCTTATTAGACTGGCTGACCAGATATCTCTAGCCTCTGCTCAAGGAGGGGCAGGGAGTCTGGGTCACTGGGGGGTGCGGCCAGCCTGAAAATGGCCCTCAGCCTCTTATCCAAGCTGGCCACACCTCCCTGGAATGAGGGTCCTCACTGGGGGTGTGTGGCCAGCCTGCAAACAGCCCTCGGCCTCTTGCCCAGGCTGCCCCACACCCCAAGGGAACCCCCACCTTGATCAGGGACACCATTCAGGGCAAACCAGCTGCAAGCGCTTTGCGCGCGCCCCCCCCCCCCCCCCCCCATCTATACTAATAAAAGGTAATATGCTAATTAGGTTGGGAGGCCTTCAGGAGACCTTTCGGACATTCTTCTGGACAAAACCATGGTGGCGGGCCGAAGTAGAGGTGGTTAGAGGCCAAAAGGGGAGGGCAGTTGGGGATGATCAGGCCGGCAGAGGGAGGTAGACATTTATAGTAAAGGTTTCCACTAGCCACAGCAGCAGTGTATCTGGGCACCAAATAGCAGAACACATTGGTCTGCATGGAGATAGAAATAGTGTCTTGGTTTCATTAACCAAACACTCAAGTGAGCTGAACCCATACTATCGCTACTGGGATAAGACATTTGAACATGTCCTGCGTGCATTCATTCTTTCTGATTGGTGTTTCGGGATTCTTTTTTTTTTTTTTTTTCTTTCAATTAAAAAAAAATATATATATATTTTATTGATTTTTTTTTTTACAGAGAGGAAGAGAGAGAGAGAGAGAGAGAGAGAGAGAGAGGGAAGAGAGAGAGAGAGAGAGAGGGAAGAGAGAGAGAGAGAGCGCGCTAGAATCGTCGATGAGAGAGAAACATCGACCAGCTGCCTCTTGCACACCCCCTACTGGGAATGTGCCCGCAACCAAGGTACATGCCCTTGACCGGAATCGAACCCGGGACTTTTCAGTCTACAGACTGACGCTCTACCACTGAGCCAAACCGGTTTTGGCTGTTTCGGGATTCTTAGAATATATTCCCAGAAGTGGGATTGCTAGTCCAATGGCAATTCCATTTTTAATTTTTTGAGGAAACTCCATACCTTTTTCCATAAAGCTGCTTTCCCACCAGCAGTGTAGTAGGGTTCCCTTTTCTCCACGTCCTCACCAAACTTGTTATTTGCTGATGGTAGTCGTTCTGACAGTGTGAGATGATACCTCATTGTAGTTTTAATTTGCATCTCTGATGATCAGTGACATTAGCATTTTCTCATATGTTTGCTGATCATCTGTATGTCCTTTTTGGAAAAGTGTCTATTCAGGATTGTTTGTCTTTCTTTTTTTGAGCTCTATGAGTTCTTTGTATATTTTGGAAATTAACCTCTCATCAAATGTATCATTGCTGAATATGTTCTCCCACACAGTGGATTCTCTGTTTATTTTGTTGATGGTTTCTTTTGTGGTGTAGAAGGTTTTTTAGATACATGCACTCCTATGTTCATAGCAGCATTATTTACAATACCCACGATCTGGAAACGGCCAAGTGCCCATCAGTAGTAGATGAGTGAATTAAAACAATGACACACAGTGGAATAATGATACACAGTTGTAAAAAGGAACATTTTGCACCAGCATGGATGTACTGGAGCTTATTATGATAAGTGAAATGAGTCAGTCAGAAAGACAAGTACCATATAATCTCACCTATAGGTGGAATCCAAATGAACAACATAAACTGATGGATGAAATAGGACCAGAGGTATGGATACATGGAATTGACAGATTTCAGAGGGGAAGAAGGCAGGTGACAGGAAGAGATTGGCCAAAGAACATATATGCATATATGCACATATGTATAGCCCATGGACACAGACAATAAGGTGGTGAAGGACTGGCTGGGGGGGAGGTGGGCAAAAGGAGGGGAAATGGGAGACATCTGTAATGGTGCCAACAATCTATACTAATAAAATGGTAATATGCTAATTAGACTAGACATTTTCTGGACAAAGCCATGGTGACGGGGGGCTGAAGCAGAGGCAGTTAGGGGTGATCAGGCCAGCAGGGGAGCAGTTAGGGGCGATTAGGCAGGCAGGCAGGCAGGCAGGTGAGCGGTTAAGAGCCAGAGGTCCCGGATTGCAAGAGGGATGTCTGACTGCTGTTTTAGGGATCGGGCCTAAACTGGCAGTCAGACATCCCACAAGGGGATCCTAGATTGGAGAGGGTGCAGGTCGGATTGAGGGACACCCCCTCCCCCTGTGCACGAATTTTGTGCATCGGCCTCTAGTAATTAAGCATGTAAATAAGTATGTAAGTAAATAAATGAAATAAGACATGTCCTGAGTGATGTGAGGCAATAACCAAATACTGGTATGTATTTAAAGGCAGAAAACAAGTCAGTGGAGTCTTTTCACAAATGGATGGATGTGATGATTGACTTAGATTAGATAAGATGGATAATAGATAGAGCTTCAAAGGAAGTATGTACCCAGAAGACGAAAATGAGATTGCCTTCTTTGTCATTGGTTAGAAGATTTTAAAAGGTCAATACCAACTCTGGGTCTCTCATAGTTGCCTCTTTTGGGAATTCCTTGTTTTGAGAGAATTGCTTAGAGTGTATGAGCAACTGTGTTGAAAGGAGAAAGCAACAAAATAGAACTTTGAAGTGTAAGGAAACCAAACAGATTTTAGGTTTCTAGCGATCTCTTTTCGTTCAGTCAGGTTAATAAATATAGTGAATGTTTGTGAGAGATTTCTTGAGTGAACTGGAAAAAGTGAGGCTTCAGGACATAATGAACAAGAATGACTAAGTTGAATAAGGGTGCAGAAAGAGTAGTCCTGCTAAAGGCACCTCTTGCGTACGACTAGAAGCACCAGTGCACTCTTGGAGTGGATGGTGAAGGGGAGAGCGCAGATCTGGCCCATGGTGCAGTTGGAAGTGCATGCTGATACTTTTGAGGAAGGGGAGGGAATAATTAATTTGTGACAGCAGTAGAATGAATTTTTCCATTTTTGGTGATAAGCTCAACAAAGAGGAGGTTTGTAGTGAGTAGCAGAAGATGAGATGACCTTTTATTGAGTGACTATTATATATCAGGCCTGATGTAAGGCATTTTCTAGATCAGTGGTCGCCAATCTTTCGGACCTCACAGACCACCAGTGGTCCACGGACCGGTGACTGCTGTTCTATGACTTTAATCAGTACAGCAGCAATGAAGATACTTAGTATTATTCCAGTTTTAAAGATGAGGATAGACAAAGCCCACCCACAGCATACGTACAGTAGTACTAGGGGCCCAGTGCAGGAATTCATGCACCTTAAAGGAACTGTGGGCCTCAAGGCTGCAGTAGGCACAGGGGTGGGTCTCAGCCCATCCTTTGTGCTGCTGCCCAGCCCCTCCCACTGTGGCCTCCATCTCCTGTCTGCCAGCAGTCCCACTCCCACCACTGCTGCTCCCATCCACTGATGCACTGGCCCCACTCTCACCCGCTGATGGCATGGAGTGGTGCGAGCAGGGCTGGTGTTGTCAGCGGTCATGAGTGGCCTGCTGCCCCGATTGCCTCTTAGGAGCAGGGGAGGTGGAGAAACCCTCGAGGATGGTTAGCCCCCCCCCAGCTGCCACTCACACCTTCTGATGGCACTGAGTGATTGGGACCAGCGCCCGTCACTGGCAGTGGGTGCAAGCTGTGGCTCCGGTGCTGGCACTGGCAGTGGGTGCGGACAGCGGTTCCATTTCTGGCAGACGGTGTGAGTGGGACTGGCGCAGGCAGCAGGATCGTGGTGTGCGGGAGCAAAGAATTTTCAGTAACCACCAGAGGCTTGCCTGATGAAAGCGACCAGAACCCCACCTTGGACTGGCGTCTCTGCTCACCTGCTCCACCATCCTGCTGTGGCCAGCGCCTGCCATGTTCCACACACACCTCCTGGTGGTCAGCGCACGTTGTAGCAACTGGTTGTTCAGTTCTGCTGTTTGGTCTATTTGCCTATTAGCCTTTTATTGTATAGAATTGGATGTTATACTAACTTGAGTTGCAGAGGAAGGAGGTACATCAAAGTGGGGGGAAGTAGGGGTAGTGTGAAAGATTGCCTCCACCTGTGACCTGTTGAGGCTTTGCCTTTACAGATTTGATGGAGAACTAAGGTGAAGCTAGTTTTGATTTCTTTGGAAATGGTACTTGGTTTTGTTCAAATTACTTACTAATTATTACGTATTTAAATTAGTCAGACCTTTAAGTTTGTTCTGTTATGGTGAACATTAATCTTATTGTGAGAAAGGATATTTAACCACTTTGAGAATGTATATTATTTTTAAAAGATTTTCTGATGAATGACTGGTGGTGATGTATTAAAATTCTGAATCTGGGAGAAAAATAAGTTACATACTTTTTAAAGTAAAGCTAAGGACTGTTCAGTAATTAATTTTTCACTTCACTAACTTAATCACATTAACCATCCGAAGAAGAGATGGAGACAAAGTCTTTACCCCCGTCTTGTCTGTGCACATGCATTGGTGGTGGCGTCACCGCCCTATCTCCTGCAGGTGCTTCACTTCCTCCTGTGTCCACACGTCTTTGCCTTCTGTGGACCCTATAGATTCATCCTCAGTAGTCACTTCATCTACGTTTTCTGTTCCTGCACGCCAGCCTCATTTCTAATTGCACTTATTTTTGAAGTGTGCCTTATATCAGTTTGTCCCATTTCTCCCCCTGGTAACCTCAGAAATGTGAATTATGAAGCTTTCTATAATATCAAGCATTGTCCGCCTATAGGAATTGTGATGATTTATTGCAACATACTGCCACTTGTCCTTTGCTTTTTTCACTAGTTCACTGAATGCACTATTTAGCTTGCATTAAATATTTTATTTTATTACTATTTTTACTTTGTGTGCCCTGAATATTTTGTATTGTTTATAGGTTAGGTCATAATCTCTAAAAGGGAATTATAATGTCTTTCATTTGTTTAGTATTGAGCTTATTATTAGCCCAGTATAAACAGTCTCATAACTTTAAACAGAGTTTTAGTGTGTGTGTGTGTGTGTGTGTGTGTGTGTGTGTGTGTGTTTTAAGCTACTTTAATTAGATTAAAAACTAAAGGTAAAGAGCCGAAACCAGTTTGGCTCAGTGGATAGAGCGTCAGCCTGCGGACTGAAAGGTCCCAGGTTCGATTCCGGTCAAGGGCATGTACCTGGGTTGTGGGCACATCCCCGGTAGGGGGTGTGCAGGAGGCAGCTGATCGATGTTTCTCTCTCATCAATGTTTCTAACTCTCTGCCCTTCTCCCTTCCTCTCCGTAAAAAATCAACAAAATTTTATTTTAAAAAAACAAAACAAAACAAAAACTAAAGGTAAAGAAATATGTTTGAAAAGGATACCTGATGTATGATACAGTAATTTTTCACTATTTAGTTCTAACTTTTATAACATGTTAAGTTTTGTAAAACACTGTTGCCTTAGGTGATAATGGAATAGAGTACACATTTATAAGAATGCAACATTATTAAAAGGACTCGATGACATTTCCCCCAGAGTGTAACTGTGTTTTGAGAAGGAAATAAAAATTGTAATGAAACGTGTTTTAAACTATGTCATTAAAAGTTGGAATGGGAATGTTCTTGTTTCCTGGATTTAAAGAAAAAACATTTAACGTATGTTTGAGAGTTACAGAAGTTTGGAGGAGAAAGGCATTTGCCTAGTAGGCATTATTTTCATTCATTTGTTCAAGACTCTCTTAAAAACATTTTATGTTGAGCTGACATCCCATATAGGTTATATATAGTTCAGGCACAAGGTCAAATGTTCAACCTGTAGCTAACAGGAAGGAAAGGCATTCAGGAGCCCAATAATCCATTCTCAAATCAGCTCTGCACTGTGGTCAGTGGAACTTGAAAGAGATTTTAATTATTGGGTGGGATGGGTAAAAAAAGCATTTCTGCCATGGATGTGAGACTCTTCAAATAATGGTGCCTGTGGTGTGATTTACAATTTCCCAGGTTCATTTTAGGATGGAAAGTTCTTGGAAAGAGCAATTTTTTTCTCATGGTGTCACTTATTTTTATTCTTGTTTCCACTGGTCTGCTCTGGCAAAACATAGAGGGGTAAAGCAGTTTTCAGTGGGAAGGGAAAGGCTCTAGAGCCAGAGGGGAGCTGACTTAGAAACAGATTGGTGTGACTTCATGCAGATGAGGACATCAAGTCCTCACAGTTTGATTGGTCCAGAAGACATGGTCCTGGTTGGTCAGATGGAGCTGCTCTGCTTGGTCAATGAAGAAGCTGATGGGAATATAGGTCTGAGTGGATGGGGAAAGCTTCAGTCCTTTTGGCTGAAAATGGTTCTAGGGACTCCTTTATAAAGGCTGGCTCAGAGGGCGAGAGCACAGTGCAGGCAAGCGGGCCAGGCTGGGAGACCTGCAGCTTAGAGCAGGTCTGCTGTTTGCATGAGAGGCCCTTACCTAGCAATGGCTGCTAGGCTATATGGTTGTGGGTTTTATTTGTTTGTTTGTTTGTTTTGTGTTTTTGTTGTGTGTTTTTTTTGTTACAGAGAGAAAGGGAGAAGGAGAGAAATAGAAACATTAATAATGATGAGAGAGAATCATTGGTAGGCTGCTTTCTGTGCACCCTATACTAGGAATTGAGCCTGCAACCAGGGCTTGTGTCCTGACCGGGAATCAAACCCTGACTTCCTGGTTCATAGGTCACTGCTGAACCACCAGCTATGCTGGCTGGGTAAGCTCTGTCTTTACAATTTGAGTCTAGTTAAGGTGACTAGACGTCCCACTTTTGGCGGGACAGTCCCAATTTCTAACAATCCACCCGGAGCTCTAGTTGGTGGGTGTCTCCTCTCTCAGGGTCCGTGGACATCACACTGGCTAGCAGTTTTGTTATGTAACAGAACACAAGCTATAGCCAAAGTCTGCCTGCTTGCATTCAGGCAGTTTTAATAGTTCAAGCGTTGACCTATATGGAGTTATAACTGCCACTTGCCTGTAACTTCAGGAGCCAATTTGAAGGCACTCCTCTTCTAGTTTCTGGAGACATTGCTGACTGATGTTCTCAGCTTTGCAAAGCTTTTGCCTGGGACGCAGGTGAACACCATTCAAGTAGTTTCCTTTCATTGTTCTTTCCCTTTCTTTGCTGGTGATGGAGGCGAGCCTCTTTCTCTTGGACAGAACCCAGCTAGCTTATGAATTTTACCCTCTTCAACAAATTAGTTTTTACTAGAATATTCAAGATTGAACCTCTTACTGTCCAACTCAACACCTCATTCACCCCCCACTTAATTTTTTTTTATACCAACTTGCTCCTTTTTTAGAGGGTAAGGGAAGAAGGATTTATCTGCTCCCATGTGCTTGGAGGCAGCGCAGTGGGTTAACTGGGGGGTCGGCGGGATTGTCTTGGTGTAGGGAAGGGCTCTGAGAAACAGCACTTTCTGAGAAGTTAGGACACTCTGCCTCAGACAACTGGTTCTCTACCCACTCTTCACATTAGAGTCTCCTGGGCATCTATTTCAAACACTTTCTCAGATCCATTAAAGGAATAACTTGCTGGAGCCAGAACCCCTGTGATTGGAATCAGCCAGGTTTGAGAATCACTGACTTAAGGGTAGGCATGGATGAGAATAAGCAATCTGTCTGCCAGGCTGATTATTTCTTTGGCAATTTGTGTGCATTTTGTTCAGCATTTCATCATATTCCTATCGATGTGCCAGTGAGTTTTAAGTTTCCATCTCTGTAGTCCTATAGTAGACAGTAGAGGGGATTTGTAGTCCTGAATACATGGTCCTCAATGAGAGTGCCTATCGGCTCCCTGTCTGCCTTCCTGCCTCGCCTGGGGTGTGATCTTAACAGCGACATGGTCTTCCTTCCATCTTGGCGGTCCCTGAGACGTGCCCCTCCCTGGTTACTTCCTCACCCCAGAGCCACTCTGTGAGAGTGCCCTGATGTTCCTGTTCCTGAGAACACCCTCCTCAGCGGTAATCTTTGACGCGTGTGCTTATGTGCTGCTTTCTCTCCCTGAGTAGACCAAGTTCTTGAAGAGCAGGGATTGCCTGTTTTCACACACCATTGCATTTCTATCGATATTTTATTTAAAAATCAATGTGGGAGACTTGTGTCTGTTGAGTTATCTATTGCTGTGTAACAAATCCCCCAAATAACGATTAAAACATATATTATCTCATACACCTTTTTTCTTTCAGTTTTATTGAGACACAATTGACAATCGGCACTGTATGCGTTTAAGGTGTATAGCATCATGACTTGACTCACATATTATACATTGTGAAATGGCTATCACAGTAGGTTTAAACATCACTTCATTAGGTACAGAAAAACAAGTTTTATTTTTCTTTGTGATGGGAATGTTTAGGATTTACTCTCTTAGCAGCATTCCAATGTACCATTCAACAGTGTTAACCATTGTCATCATGCTTTACATAACATCTCCAGTTATGTAAACCTTTTGACCACCTTTATCTAATTCTTACACCTTTTTTAAGAGTCAGGATTTTACAAGTGGTTTGGGCTCAGGGTCCCCAGTGAGGTGTAGCAAGGTGTTGGAATGGGCTTCAGTCATCTGAAGGCTTGACAGGCTGGAGGATCTGATTTTCAATACGACTTACAGGACTTTGCTTAGACCTCCAGTTCCTTGCTGGCTGTTGGCAGGCAAGGCAGGCATTCTTAGTTGCTCACCATCTGAACCACTCCTGAAGGCTTTCCAGTGTCCTCAGGACAGGACTGATGGCTTCCCCATGGTCCCAGAGGCGAAAGGAGGAAGCCTCATTCTTTAACACTTAAGCTCAGAAATCACTTGAGTCATATTCTGTTTGTTAGGTGTGTGTCACTAAGGGTTGCTCAAAGCCAAGAAGAATATTAGGCTCCCTAGTTTTGGGGTGTTTTGTGTTTGTGAAGTGAGAAGTATCAAAGACTTTGGACAGATTTAAAAACCAGCACCTTCTATTTCCATGGTGATAGTGTTAGAAATGGGGTGGTATGTGCTGTGGGAGGTGTGAATGGGATCGTTCTTGTGTGAATGTATTACATGTAGTATGTCAAGTAGTGGCAGCTTTTCTAGATAGTGGCGGTGAAGGTATGTGGGAATGTGTCTCCGGGTGGTATATCAGGGTGTGTGTTTGAAGAGCATGTGCATGTGAGGAATTATCGGCCTGTGTGGGGTGGATTCCGGGGTGGGTGGCTTGAGGGGTGTGGGAAGTTTTCCCAGTATCCGAAAGTAGAGTGTTCTTAATGAAACCTCCCCTCCCCTCATCTTTCTTTCTTTCTCCCATTTCTTTTTTGTTTTTGTTGTTAATCCTCACCCGAGGATATTTTTCCCATTGATTTTTAGAGACAGTGTGAGGGAGGATGAGAGGATGGGAAGAGAGAGAGTGTGAGATCGGTAAGAGCAGGACGCATCGAGTGGCTGCCTCCTGGATGTGCCCCAACTAGGGCCAAGGATCGGATCCATCCTGCTACTGAGGTACATGCCCTTGACTAGAATTGAACCCGTGCCAACGTTTAACCACCGAGCAAACCAGCCAGGACAAAACCTTTCTCAGTGGCATAAATGGTGTAAGACAAAGAAGCAGCTAACCATTAGCCTGTATGGAAAAATTTTGAGTGATAACTTCCTGGAACACCATACTTTGCACACCCATCAACTAGTCAAACACTACTTCCTATTTTCCCACTACTGGATGCCCACTAAAGAGACCACTTTGCTACCAGCATAACCAACTGCAATTTCTGCAGTCTCCAAGAGTTTTCTAAACTCTGAAGATAAATAGCGCGAATGGTGGATGCACACCACTTTACGCACACACAATGTCTGTTTCGTACACCAAGATCAAAACCCCTAATCACGTGCAGTTCTGCACCAAGCATGGCACCCCTGTCAGCTCTCCGGCTCTGTGATGCCTGAGGACCGTGCTGCTCAGGGAGGGGAGGGAAAGCCCAGGTCTTGTGGACAGACCGCGCTCTGGCAGCTGGAGGCTGAGTTGCTGAGTGTGGTCCCAGGGAAGGAGCTTGGCAGCCCTGGGCACACGCTGCCTCTGGAGTGGCTGCTGCAGAACAGACTTCCTCTGCCTTCTTCATAAGGGATATGAGTTGTGAAACACAGGACTAATGTAGGTCTTTCCTAAGGCAAGTGCTGTGCAAACTTTCAAAAGCTGGAGGGGCCAGCACTTAGCATTGCTGGACAGCATTTACAGTCACGCACCTGCACTGAGATTGCCTTGGAATTGAAACGAGTAAAACGGTAAACTCAGTACCCTCTTGGTACTAACTCAGCCTTTGTATCACAGACTCTTAGCACCTTTGGAGTTACTAGAAAAAGGAAAAAAGTGAATCACAACTTGAGACCCTCTCCTATCCCACCCCCCCAGAAGAAAGCATGTCCTGTATATTAGCTTGGTAGTGACGCAGACGGGGCACAGCGGCAAACCCTGCGAAAGCTGGAAAGTCCGGGAGCGGGACGGAAGACAACCCACGCCACAGAGGTTCTGCGATCAAATAAACGTGGACTCGCTGGGTAAACAGCTGCGCACATTTACTGCAGAACTTGGTCTGAGAGGCTTACCGTCTGCTGGGAAC
Organism: Pipistrellus hanaki; assembly: GCF_964339955.1. NCBI lineage: Eukaryota > Metazoa > Chordata > Mammalia > Chiroptera > Vespertilionidae > Pipistrellus > Pipistrellus hanaki. The sequence continues at coordinate 6,962,494 of NC_140515.1, forward strand.
CTTACAGAGGCCTCTGCGAGGTGTGTTTCTCACACGGCTTTCTCCAGGAAGCATCTGTTTGCACTTTGCCAAACGCTGCTTGACAAATGCTCTGGGTTTCTGTAAGTCACAGCAGGACTGTAGGGCCAAGCTAAATTTTTTTTTAAATTTTATATTTTTTTGATTTTTTTACAGAGAGGAAGGGAGAGGGAGAGAGAGAAACGTCAGAGAGAAACATCGACCAGCTGCCTCTTGCACACCCCCTACTGGCGATGTGCCCACAACCAAGGTACATGCCCTTGACTGGAATCAAACCTGGGACCTTTCAGTCCGCAGACTGACTGACGCTCTACCACTGAGCCAAACCGGTTTTGGCCCAAGCTAAATCTTGAAGGGTTGAAATCTTGTTTATTCTCTAAAACCCACTTGAAGCCTTCCCTTTTAAGGTGTATGGGTTTTTTTGTTTTTTTTGTTGTTGTTTTTTGTCACACCAACTACACTTATTTTCCTCTTTGCATGAGATTCGAATACACTTTTTGGCTGTTTAGTATTTATCCTGATGTAGCTATGGTCCTGTCTTGTCATTTTCTTACAGCATCTAGTGGGGGTCACTTTTGCATTTAGTATTTAAGAGAGGCCCTTATTGTGTATAGGTGTGAAACCCTATCCTCCGTGATAAACAGCACAGACGTAGACCGGCATCTCTGGCTTTTTCTGAAGCACTGTTTATTTCCCTCTACAGTGCAGCTGTGCAGGGACAGGTTCGGGGCTTTTGGTAAGATCCTATTGGCCCGCAGAAGGGGTTTTCAGGAGCTTGGTGCCATATGGAAGCTTGACTGTCAGCACCCTGGTCCAGACTAGTCACTGCCACCTGTGGATCTTGGACTGTGGGTCCAACAGTGGGAAATCGCTTTGTGCTGCCCCGCCCCACAGTCACCCCTTACTCTCCTCATGACTTACCTGTTTTAAACACTTTTCCTGTTCTTCTTAACTCTGTGGGACAGCTTGTTCAGTTTGCCAAAGCGCAGTCATCAGAGGCTCATCATGTTCTTCAGCAGCTAAAAAGGTTGAATGAAACCAATTCTGTTATTATTCACAACAAATCAGTTTAAATGATATTATTTAGAGCTTTGTACTTTGGTAAAAATTAGGGATTGAGTTTTCTAATTCTTTCAGAAGACATGTCATTTGCTAGGTAGGAAACACCTCTTCTAAGATTAAGATTTTAATGGTTAGTCTGATAAGTCTTCACCCATATTCCCGTCGGTCAAAAATACTGTATATTTCCTAGCTGGTGTTTGAAGTGAAGGATTTTGGTCTTAAATTACTGTATTTGTCATTCCCATGAGATAATATTTCATACAGAATGAAATATTATTGATGTGTTTGTGTCTTGAAGTTTCCCTTACTGGATTTTCAGTTTTGGGTGTTCATACATGTTGAGAAAGCATGGTTGTAGCTTATTTGTTAAGAACAGTTAAGTATGGAGGAAGTTTAAAATATATTTTTATGATTGATTCAATGCAATAACTCATTTGCAAGAACAGTTTTCTTTAAACAATGCAGAATAAGTGGTCAGAAGCATTGTAATCTTCTGAAACAATTCTATTCTCAATTCTAGCATATTAAGTGAATGTTGGTCTCCCAAAATAAGAGTGGGGTGTGGATATTCCTACATTGCCCAGCAGGAACAGTGGATAGCTCCTGGGGCAGGGCTTGGGAACATCTGGCCATGAGAAATCATTTGGTCTGGGTGAGTTAATTGACTGTTTGAATAAATACAGCAGGCTAATTTCTAAGTTGATAATTTTGTGTGGGCCACAAAGCACTATATAAATAACCAAATGTGCGTTGGCAGAAAAAAGGTCCTCTACCCCTGTTCTAGGGAAAGGAGGGCATAATAGATGACCGTGTCATTGGTGCCTACTATGGCAGCGTGGCCCAGCTCGACAGGCCGTGTGGTCCTGCATGCTCCTCCAGAGAATCTCACCGTGATCGCAGCCTAACGCAGACGTTTTCCGTGTTGAGTTCACTAATATGAGAAATACGCAGAACCGGTTTTTAAACCAGTTTAGAAACACTATTGGCACTGGGCAGAGTTCCTTTCCAGGAAATTCACTCATGAGTCACAGGATGGCTAGTGAGGTCTGTCTTTTTCTTGTTGGAGTGTTTACGTAGTATCAACCCATATGGGTGTAAAACTTGGAAAAATATTCTTCTGTTTTTACTAAAACTGAAGTTTGCTTACGAATATGTATATGTGTGAATGTGAAAACCAAAGTAACTTCCTATACGTTGCCCCCCAAGTATTTGGCTGGTCCCAACATTTTGCCCTCAACCACACGTTGGACAGGTACAGCTCTCTCTCATCCATGGGGAACACCGAGGTGAAGCCTGTGGCTCTTTGTTGTAAGTCATCCTGCAAACTGGTGAAAAGAACCAGGGCGGTACGCTGCTTTCTTAACGTCTGCCACCTTCACCGGCCAGTTACATTCAGACGAAGAAATACAGCAAGCAGGTTATCTCCACAAATATTACCACCCCGTAAAGCCCGTAGCCCATCTCAGAGTCACCATTGCAATTCACTGACCCCCTTCAGACTTCCCTTCTGCTGACTGAAGTGCTAGGTAGCCGCCGAGCCACCCTTTCCCCGGGCCTGCCCACTGATCTGAAAACCTTGCACATTTGGGTCTCCTTCCTGGGCCCTCGTACCTCAGTTCAGACATTAAGACAGCCCCTGGGTATGCACATTTATTTTTAGTTTTTTTTTTTAATGAACACAATTTATTAGAGACAACAATTTCTCTGTCAGTCATCCAGCTTTGTCAGTTATCATATTGACAAGCTTGTTGGTCTACACCAGTGGTCGGCAAACTCATTACTCAAAAGAGCCAAATATCAATAGTACAACAATTGAAATTTCTTTAGAGAGACACGTTTTTTAAACTTCTTCTAATGTCACTTCAAAATAGACTCGCCCAGGCCGTGGTATTTTTGTGCAAGAGCCACACACACACAAGGGGCCAAAGCGCCGCATGTGGCTCGTGAGCCACAGTTTGGTGACCACGGGTCTACACAAATATTGTAAAAGCCATCAACTACGCATGTATAGAAGTGCGTCCTTGCCATAGCCATTTTGGCTCAATGCCTAGAGCGTAGGCCCAGGACTGAAGGGTCCCAGGTTCCATTCCAGTCAAGAGCATCTGCCTTGGTTGCAGGCTTGACCCCCGGCCATGATTGGCAAGTGTGGGGCAGCCAGCCGATGTGGCATCATGTTTCTTACTCTCCCAGCCCCCCTTGCATTCTCTGAAAACCAGTGAAAAAAATATCCTGGGTGAGTATTAACCAAAAAATGTGTATGTTTTTTATATCTGAATTCTTCATTAAAATTTATCATAGACAAAAATTGGCCAAGTCAGCAAACCTCAGCACTTGTTTGTTCCTCTTCCTAGCCCTCTTTTGTGTGTGTGTGTGTGTGGGGGGGGGGGGGGGGGGGAAGAGACCATGCAGCCATAAGTGAGTAGGGAGTATTGTAGGGATCCCGCTACTCTTACATCTGTCTCATTCCTCCTGGCACTTTGACCTCTGGCCGCAGAATATGATGTCTGTAGTGTCCTGTGAGCAGAGGGCATCAGATGAGTGCGTGCATTCTGAGAAAATGCCCTCATTAGAGCGGAGCTCCCACTGTCTTCCACACCTCCCAGCTTGTCAGTGCGCTATCATGCCATTAGGATCGGATGTAAGGGCTTATCATTTTTCACTACTGATAAATTATTATATTCTTTCTCTAGCTTGATCTGCAGTGTATTTGCTGTGGTGCTGGGTTTTTTTGGTGTGTTTTATTTTAGTATAGTGCTTAGGACTGTAAAACAGTCTAAGAAACATTTATTCCTTCCTAAAAGCTTCTTGATTTTAAGGGCTCAAGGATGGGAGTCATCCAAAGATCTTGACCTGAGGAAGAGCTCCTAGTGGCAGCTCCAAAAGTTGGGCCCCTTCGGCAGCAAGCATGTAGCGCTGGATTCAGACCCAGGGGATAAACCCAGGGGATAAGAGGAATATTTGTGAGCTTGTACATATGTCAGTCATTTCATGAGTAAGTGGGAAAGAAGAGACATTTACACAAGAATTTCCGTCAGTAGATGCAGAGGGAAAGGGTTCCCCATTAGGCCAAAACAAAACAATCAAAAATAGTAATTTTTGCAGAATCTACATTTGGATTCTAATCTCAAAATGTGTCTTCTAAGATACTTATTTAAAATGTAGTAACTGTAAAGTGAAGAAATCTGGTAGACACCACCATAGCCCAAGATCGTGGTTAATATTGCCCGTAATATGACATAGAAATATCACGAGCCCCTTAATTCAAAGCAAAAGGGGGACACACATCTTTGCTGTGGTACTGTCAAGACACATAACCTCCTTCTGGACCCTAAGCAAACGCCAGACCAGGGTCTGGCCCGTTGGTTCGGGAGCGTCCTGCACACCAAAAGGTTACGTACGGGATTGGATCCCTGGTCAGGGTGCCTACGGGACTCAGCCGATCCATGGTTCTCTGTCACATCATCGTCTCTCTGTGCCTGCCTCCCTTCCTCTCTCTAAAATCAAGAAAAACACATCTTCAGGTGAATTTGAAAAAATAAAAGATCAGATAAACCCAAATTGGGGGACATTTCTACAAAATAATGTCTTCAAAAGAATCAAGGCCATTGAAAACGGGAGACAAAAATGAGAACAGCAGAAAGTGACGTGGGAACCTGGGTACAGTGCTGAACAGAACAGGAAGTTGATGGGAAAGCTGGTGTGAGAATCAAATCAAATAAACAGTGTTTAGTTAGCAGTGTTGTAAACTCAACCAGGGCTCATTTTCTGGTTTTGATAGTTATAATATGTCTATATGAGAGGTGAACATTAGAAGCTGGGTGAGGTGGTACAGGAATTTTGTACTTTGCAACTCTGACATCAGTTAAAAGGAAATTACTAAAAACTTAAGACTTTACAAAGGTCATTAGAGACATCTGCGTTAACCTTGCGATTTAGGGAATTATACTTCCGGCGAGTGAGCTAGCAGCAACTTAGCTTACGAGGAAAAGCCGTCTTTTTCAAACTCACATTTCAGAGTTGTTAATGGGACACAGTAGGATCCTCACTTATTGCAACCTTATGGTAAGGCACGCACATAGGCTTACTTTGACACCAGAGATACTTGTGTATGCGAACGATGGCAGCTGCTCGCATCTGTGCACGGCCCACCTTCTAGGGGTGGCCTGGGCGAGCTGGGTGGGCATGCGGCTCTCCCTCTCATGGCCGTGTGGTGTTCTAGGGTGAAGCGAGCAGTTCTTGTCACACTTCATTGGGCCAGCAGTGTGTGAAGAGCATAAACTTACTTAAACTCTTGCTTAGTTGTCTTTTTTACTGTGGAGTCTTTAGGCTTTGGTTCCTTCAGCAACTTAAAAGGTTGTGAGAATGTAGAATATTCATCACAGTGCCTCCTTACCTGCAGAAGCACTATCATTACCTGTGAAGTTTCTGTCCCCCTTTTAAACTGGGAGTTCCTCTGTCACTGGGGTAGATATTTATATCCATTGAGAGACTCTTATGTCCTAGGCTTTTTGCTTGAGGATGGCAGTCTGAAAGATGCATTATCAAATCCCCTCAGTTCTGAAGCCCAGAGAGACTATTAAGCTGACATCACAACGCAGTGTGATGTTCCTGCCTGCACCGCTCTGCAGAGGACATACGTTTTGCAGCCTGCATTCACGGAGCTGCTGTCAGGAAACAATTGTTTTGAAGCAGGCTTTGGGGGATGGAGTAGGGGTGATAATGTGGGGTGTCTGCCAAGCTCGCTTTCACTCCCCTGCTACCTTCCCCCAGGACACCAGGGCTAGTGTACTGGGGAAGCCCCCATGCTCAGGGGCACCCGCTTGGCTGCAGCTGCAGAGACAGCAGGGGCCTGTTGGGCTCCCCATGGGTTCACACAGGAGCTGGTCTGCAAGGCCGGCCAGGAGAGAGCGTGCTGACCACCTGGCTTCTGTGCAGTGCCGCTGGGCAGCCCAGAGGACCACACTGCACCCCAGTCCGCAGTGTCTGGCCGCACTCCCGCATCTCTGCGTGGGGACTCGGGCACCGTGACTCTGGTGGAGGGGGATACGCGGGGGCTCAGGTGCTGCCCAGGGCCCAGAGGTCAGCTGGGATCTGCCCTTCCATGCCAAACATTGGCATTTCAATCGCTGGCCAGGCCTACGGACCGCATCCGTTCACAAATTTTGTGCACTGGGCCTCTAGTATGCATATACTAGTAAGGTCTTTGTTTAATCTCTTCCCGTCCTTCTTCCCTCTGAGAATCATCAGTCTGTTCCATTTCCATGCCTCTGAGTCTATTTTATTCACCAGTTTATTCTGTTCATTAGATTTATTTATTTTTATTTTTAGATTCAGGTGGTATGATTTGGTGCCATTTTGCTGTTCATATTTTTTTAAAAATATATTTTATTGATTTTTTACAGAGAAGAAGAGAGAGGGATAGAAAGCTAGAAACATCGATGAGAGAGAGACATCGATCAGCTGCCTCTTGCACACCCCCTACTGGAGATATGCCCGCAACCAAGGTACATGCCCTTGACCGGAATCGAACCCGGGACCCTTCAGTCCCCAAGCCGACACTCTATCCATTGAGCCAAACCGGTCTCGGCCATATATTTTTTAAATCATTTTCTTCTTCTTTCTCTTCTTAAAGAATACCCTTTACATCCACTAGCCAATCAGAGCAAGTATGCAAATTAACCAGCCAAGGTGGCTGCGGCCACAGAGAAAGCAGGAGGGAGGCTTGGGTTTCCCAGGTGATAGAGAAAGCCAAGCTTTCCACACACCCTGGCAGGCCCAGGCCTCCACTTAAGGCGACAAAGTTTCAATTGTAGAAGGTAAATATATCCCAGATACTAGGGCATCTGCTTGGGTCCCTGGGGGGTATGGCTGGCCTGCAAACCACCATAGGCCCCTCGCCCAGGCTGCCCCTTACCCCAAGGGAACCCCTACCCTGATCCAGCACACCTTTCAGGGCAAACCAGCCAGCCCCCACCTTGCACTCTTATCTAATAAAAGATTAATATGCAGATTGATCCTCATTTCAATATACAAGATGGCTGCCCCTATGTGGTCAAAGATCCTACCCTATGTGGACACAAGATGGCCAATAGGGGAGGGCAGTTGGGAGGGACCAGGCCTGTAAGGGAGGGCAGTTGGGGGTGATCAAGCCTGCAGGGGAGGGCAGTTGGTGGTGACTAGGCTGGCAGAGGAGGGAAGTTGGGGACAAACAGGCTGGCAGGGGAGCAGTTAGACATCAGTCAGGCTGGCATAGGAGTGGTTAGGGGGTGATCAGGCCGGCAGGCAGGCAAGCAGTTGGGAGCCAGCAGTCCTGGATTGTGAGAGGGATGTCAGAATACCCTTTTAGGCGTGAGGTGGGATCAGGCCTAAATGGTCAGTCTGACATCCCTTGAGGATTCCCAGATTGGAGAGGATGCAGGCTGGGCTGAGGGACACCCTTCACCCCCACCCCCACCCCCGTGCACGAATTTCGTGCACCGGCCCTCTAGTTTCATATAATACTGGTTTCATGCTGATTGAACTTCTTAGCTTTTTCTTGTCAATGAAGCTCTTTATCTGACCTTCAATTCTAAATAATAGCTGTGCTGGGTAATCTTGCTTGTAGGTCCTTGCTTCATCACTTTGAGTATTTCTTGTCACTCCCATCTGGCGTGCATAGTTTCTGTTGAGAAATCAGCTGACAGTCATATGGGCACTCCATTGGAGGTAACTAACTGCTTTTCTCTTGCTGCTTTTAAGATTCTCTCTTTGTCTTTTGCCGTTGGCATTTTAATTATGATGTGTCTTTGTGTGGGCCTCTTTGGGTTCCTCTTGTTTGGGGTTCTCTGTGCTTCCTGGATTTGTAAGTCTATTTCTTTCACCAGGTAGGGGAAGTTTTCTGTCATTTTTTCTTCAAATAGGTTTTCAACATCTTGCTCTCTTTCTTCTCCTTCTGGTACTCCCATAATGCGAATGTTGGTATGCTTGAAGTTGTCCCAGAGGCTCCTTACACTCTTTTCATATTTTTGGATTCTTCTTTCTTTTTGCTCTTCTGTTTGGGTGTTTTTTGCTTCCTCATATTTCACAACATTGATTTGATTCTCAGAATCCTCTACTCTACTGTTGAGTCCCTGTATATTATTCTTTATTTCAGTCAGTGTATGCTTAACCCTTTGCACTCCGAACCATTCTGGACATTGGCTACCAGCTACTCAACGCTACTTTGCGAAACGTGCGTTGAATTAACTCAATTCCCCGTAATCACTAATAAACTGCAATGTCCCCTGAGAGGGGACATCCGAGTGATATGCTAGAATTCCGATGTCCCCTGAGAGGGGACAGCAGAGTGCAAAGGGTTAATTTCTGACTGGTCCTTTTCTGTTTTTTGTTTGTTTGTTTATTTATTTATTTTTGAGGTTTCTGGAATATTCTTGAGTAACTTATAACTGTGATTTTGAACTCTATATCCAATAGTTTGCTTTCTTCCATTTCTTTCATTTGTTACATGTTTGTCTCCTGCGTTTTGGCTGCTTCTTTGTGTTTGCTTCCATATATTGGGTAGAGTTGCTATGTCTCCTTGATTTGGTCAAGTGTCCTTTTGTGTATGTGTTATATAGTGCCCAGTGGCTCAGTCTCCCCAGTCACCTGAACTGGGCGCTCCAGGTGCACCCCTTGTGGTCTGTGAGCATAGTCTTATAGCAGTTGAGCCTTTACTGCTGTTGGTGTGTCTGGGGAGGAATTGACCTCCAGGCCAGTTGGCTGTGGGGACCAGCCGCGACAGGAGAGCTGCTGTGCAGGAGACACCCTTAGGGGGCAGGACTTGTTTCAGTGGGGCTTTGGTGCTCACTGAGTCTGCCCCATGAGTTTGTCACTTATGAATGTAAAGAGTTGTAATATGGATGGTCTCACTCTGACCACTGGGTGCACTGGCTCTTGGGTCTCCAAGGAGGTGCAAAGTCAGCCACTGCCTGAGGCCACCCACCAAGAGCTACAGAGAGATCTGTAGATTCCTCCTCTTTGTATCCCTTTAGAAGGACTCAGACAAGGCCCAGTTGTGAAGCAAGACAGGCTGGTGCTGGTGCTGGGCCTTGAGCCTTTTATTGATAGGTTTGGTGCTCCCTGACCCAGCTGTAGCTTGTTTGAGCATTTTTACCCTCAGCCAGGACAGACCATTCATATGCAAAAGCCGCTGTGCACCACTTGGGAGGGGCTGTAAATTGGATGAGGCGGGGGTGGGGGTGGGGGGCAATGAACAGAAATGGTTGCCAGTCAGCCCTGAAACTTCTTCATATGTGTTTGTGTCCCCAGAGCCTCGTCCTCGTGCGGGAGCTCAGAGGAAGCAGGGCCTTCTAAGTTCAGTTTGTGATGCTGGCCTTTTAAGATGAACATCTGGGTCTCTAGCAGCCTGTGTGTCACTCAGCCCCAATCTGCACTGGTTTTTACAGCCCGTAGATGTTACTACCCATAGGGATTTCTTGTCCCAGCTCTGGAACCCTGGGCAGGGGGTCTGATGTGGGGCTGGTACCCCTCACTCCTCTGGGCGGCCTCCACAGAGTCAGTCTCCATCTCGATTGAGAAAGCAGCACACATGATGCTGGACCAGGCGTTCTGCGCCTCTGCACCTCCCACCAGTCTCAGTGCCCCTTTCTTTACCTCTCTGGTTACAGGACTGCCACTCAGCCCGCTTTCCCATGGGTCTAGATGACGGTGGTTCTGTGTTTTAGTTGTAATTTCTGTGTGGTTGTGGGAGGCAGCAAGTACAAGCCTACACTGACATCTTCCAAACTACTGCAACACTTTTGAGAAGCATGATCTTACAACTTAATATGTGTTTAGAAAACACACCCACAATCTCAGTATATTCAGAGTTCTAGGATTCTTCTCCTAAACTCTACTCTCTTTAAGATGATGAACACCTTACAGATGTATTTGATAGATACCTTGGATTAATTTTTGAAGTGCTGCTTTTTTCTGTGATGCCGTTCACACTTTTGTGAATATTCCCATTCTCCTGTATCCTTGAGTAGACAAATGGTTCTCTCTTGGGAGTAATGTAACCACCCCGGAACATGTGGTAATGTCTGGAGAGATTCTTAAAAATAATAATAATAATAATAATAATAAGTATATATATATATATATATATATATATATATATATATATATATAAAATTGATTTTTTTTTTCTTTTTATAGAGAGGAAGGGAGAGTGACAGAAACATTGATGAGAGAGAAACATCAATTAGCTGCCTCCTGCACACCACCTGCTGGGAATGTGCCCCCAACCAAGGTGCATGCCCTTGTCTTAGAATCGAACCTGGGACCCTTCAGTTCGCAGGCCGACGCTCTATCCACTGAGCCAAACTGTTCAGGGCTGGAGAGATTCTTACCTGTCACAACTAGGGGTTGGTTGGGCTACTGTCTCCTAGTGGGTTAGAAGCCAGGCTGCCACAAGACACCTTGCAGTGTGTCAGCCCCGTAGCAAAGACTATGAGGTCCCTTCAGCAGCAGCACGGTAGGTGAGAACCCCTATGCTAGACATCCTTCTGAAGAGGTGATGGGCTTCAAGGAAGCTTTGATTCCCAGTGATTTGGGAGGCCCATTATAACATACCTTGACCATGAACAAGGCTGATGGGTAGAACTATCATTTTCTAGTATGCGTGTTTCTACTGGGAGGAGTAGAGTTGAAGGGCTTCTTTAAATTTTACTGGTGAGGAAACCCAGACTTGAAGAGAGCAGCTGATTTCAGTCATTGGGTTTCTTTGAATTACCTCAGAGCTTTTTATTCTTTGAAGAATTACTAATTATTTTGTGTTTTGCAAGTGCCCCGTTTTTGTGACATGAGCTATTATTTCAAAATGGTTAAATGCATTTTAAATGGGGTTTTGACAACCATGAAGTAATTTGTAGAGCATACTGAATGCTTTAGTGTAGTGTTTCTTGGAGAAAGAGCTGACTCATCATGATGTTTATTTGAAGATGTGGTTTGCTTAGAGATCTGTAGTTTCTGTGAGTCCTCTTAAATCATTGACATGATTTAAAAGGTGATCTTGTATTATCTTTTGGAGGGCAAAGGAAAGGTCATATCAAAGTCACTAAACCAACACTATAGTTCTCGTTTGTAGAATGTGACTCATGATGCTTATTTCTGACTTTCAAAAAAAGCACTAAATGAGTTACTAACAGCATAAACTACAAGCTTGCCTGTTGTGCCTTAGGAAGAAATGCTCTGTTTAGTTGTCTTTATTAAATGTTGAATACAAGTGTCTTCGAGTTAAAGGAATGGTAGGAATGGCTTACTCTAGTCTCTCTACCAGTGAGAAACACAAGTGTTGGAGAGCATATAACTCATCCGAGGTCACCGAGTAAGATTCCAAAGAAAGACAGAAAGAGAGGGGAGAGCACCTGTCTCAGCAGACACTAGGCCCCAGGAAAAGTCTCTTTAAAGAATTTGGAACCATAAGCCAGAGTGCCAAAGGTGAAGCAGAGAGGAGGCAGCAGGAGGCATGTTATTACATTCCGCCTCTTTACCCAAGCAGGTTTGAGAAGCACGAGAGGTGGCCCAGACAGAGCAGACACTGGAGGCCTCCATGGCTTTCCTCGTCGGACACATGGCAGGTGAGGAAAGGCGTGTCTCCACTGCACCTGCTTGCAGTGCCAGCAGCTACTGGGACACGCACACTGGCTCAGGTTTGCCAGTGACCTTGCACTGCTGCCCAGACCCAATCCTCAGCCTTGCTCTGAGGATTTGGCCCACACGGTACGTTCTTTTTTAGTGGGCTGGCTTCTGGGGAAATGCTGTGTGAGATCCATGGGCGTATTTATTATGGGACATTTACTTAAACTATTCAAATGACCACAATACAATTATTTTTAGGCACCACAGGGGAGAGGAAACCAAATCTATACTCTGGTTGAAATACCTTAAGCCCAGCCCTAAACCAGTTTGGCTCAGTGGATAGAGCGTCAGCCGGTGGACTGAAGGGTCCCAGGCACATACCCAGTAGGGAGTGTGCAGGAGTCAGCTGATCGAGGTTTCTCTCTCGTCGATGTTTCTAACTCTCTATCCCTCTCCCTTCCTCTCTATAAATCGAAAAAATATTTTTTTAAAAGAAAAGAAATACCTTAAGCCCACTTCTTAAATGTTGTTGGGATGTTGAGTAAGCTTAAAATTGTTATTTTTCAGCCCTGGCTAGTAATGTCTTACAATTATTATAGAAAACAAAAGCACTATGGAAGTAGTTGTGGCTTCATTGCCTCCCCTTCCCCCTTTCCCTCGAGGGTTTTGAGGGCCCCTAGGAGGCTAAGACACCTATCTGTTGCTGCCAGGTTGGCTTATGAAATAGACGTTTTGTTTTTAAGAATCTAAACTACTTGTAGCTCCTTTTATTTATTGAATGTATGCTCCTGAGTTGCAGAAAAGTTGGAGTGCCCACACTTAGTAGTGCTCAGTTGTATGTTAACTAAGTGTGCTTTTAGGACATGGAGAAATCTGAATATTCAAAATGATGATTGTGAACTAGAGTAGAACATTTCTGGTTCTGCTGTCTATACGTTAAGAATGATGGTTTAGTTCTGTGGGCACCAACTGTTCCTGACCAAGTTGTATGTGGGGAGTGTGCATGTGGTGCCATGCACATTGTACAGTTAAAGTCTGGTGGCCTCCTAGAGGCATCCTTTTGTAAAAGGAATATCTGCAAAACCAAAATTCTATCTGAAACGTGCAGGAGAAGCAGGGTTAAGTCACTGAGGATGCTCAGTGCTGCTGTTGCTGTGGACAGCTGGCTAATGTGAAGGCTCCACATTGAGAGCCTCGCCTGGAGGAAGATGCCCGCCGCTGCCTGCTTATGCAGCCTCCCAGGAGCCCAGCGCCGAGGCCGGGGGAGTGCTGCTGTGAAATGGGTATGTTATTGTTAAGGGACTTTGTTGAATGTCCACATGCTGTATGTACATACATTATTGCAACAACTAAGTGAACTTGACCTTATTTAGTCTACTTCCACACTGTTGAATGAGGTGTGTCCCACTTTGAGTAGTTTATCTGAGAGTGGTTAGCTAGGTCTGGCTAAAGTCCAAAGGTCTGCATACCCCAAGGCCATCGCTGCCTAGCCTGTGAAGGTGACGGAGGAAGGATAGGCGAGAGAGAGGGCATGGCTTGTCTCCTCCCCCACCTTGTCTTTTTAGTGAATGATTTGTAGTCAGTTTGAGGAAAATAACTGGTTGTCTGAGCAGCAGTTCTGAGAACGATGTGTACTGATGGGGAAGCATAACCTGGAAGACAAACTAAGACCCCCTTCATAGCACCACTGGCTCATTCTAGCAGACGAGCTAAAGGAGTGAGAAATGCCATGAAGACAAGTGCTTACAGGAGAGGGGAAAGAACTACTTAGGAGACACACACACACACACACACACATACACACACACACACACACACACACGAGGGGGGCGGCACGACTCTTTGGGGAGCAGAGGGAATTAATGCCGTGCATGGTGACCCAGCACGGTGGCAGGGAACCTCGGAGCGATCCTTGTTTGGTGGCTTCGTGGCCTGATACTGTGGTAGGAGCAGTTGTGGCCGTGAGTGCTCCTCACCTTCCCCGAGCACAGCCGCTGGGGCTGAGGCATGGAGACATGGCCTGAACCGGCCCACCCAACGGGGCGCTGTCACGGAGGCTGACCACTAGTCCGAGGTCTTCTCTCCTGCATCAGGGTAGACTGAGGCTGGAGCTGTGGTGTGGTTCCATCTTCCCATAGCTGAACAGATGAATATTTGTCCAATGTTCTCAGTCCTTTAAAATGACTGCAATGGCTCAGGCGTTGAGCATCGACCTATGAACCAGGAGATCATAGTTCGATTCCTGATCACGGGACATGCAGGAGGCAGGTGATCAATAATTCTTTCTCATTATTGATACTTTTTTCTCTCTCCCTTCCCCTTCCTCTCTGAAACCAATAAGAAAGTAATAAAAATAAATAAATAAATAAATAAATAAATAAATAAATATTGTAAATAAATAAATAAAATGAAAAGAAAGCACTTACCTGGAAACTCCCTGGGAATTTATTTATAAACCAAATCATGTACCATATTTCCTCATATGTTATTTATTCTTCATTGGGATCACATTGGTGGGATTCTTAGTAATACTGAACTATAACACCACAACATGTGAATATGAAAAAGGTACAGAAAACTTTAAGGTATTGAAATATTTTATTTAAAAGAAGCATTCAGCCAGCATGCTGACATGGACATCAGATTAATAGTCTAGAAATTCTGATTCTTTTGCTCTGGTGGCTAACCCTCTCTTTTTAGCAGCTGTCTAACTTATCTTTAGAATTGCTGAGGCTAAACTGGGGCATTAGTCGTTTAACAAAAAATACAGGCGGATGCAAAAAAGTAGCCTCTTACTTTAAATCTGTTGTATGCGTTTCTAGGTTTTTAAAAAGTCTTGTATCACCTTTAAAGGTCTCATAATGTGTGTGTGATTTACTTTTTAAATGTAAATCATTTTTTACTTTTCAGTTGCAGATGACATACAATATTATGTTAGTTTCTGGATATGCCCTAGTGGTTGACCTTACATAATTTACTAAGTGGTCATTCGATAAATCTCAGGTCCATTCGACATAAGGTCTCGTGGTTGTTAATGTTGGAGCTAGAACTCTTCTGGGTTCCTCTCGCAGCATTTCTCCTCCCCACCTCTCTGTTATCTTTGATATTTTCCAAAATGTGAATGACTTAGGAGCTGGGTAGAATGGACAGAAAATGAGTAGTGGCCTCGTCAGTGTTAGTCATCAAAACCTGGAGCATTCTGTTCAGTGGAAGGTATTGTTGGAATAGACAAGCCCTCCTGTGTTTAACACTTACACTGCCTCAGAGAAATGCAGGCTTTACCCAGTTTAAAAGTGGATTGTAGTCTACAAATGTATTTGCAGTTTGGTTGTTTACAACTTGGAATGCATTATTGTATGCAGACTGGTTAAAAGATCAGATTTATTAACCTTATTGTGGTTTAACAAGATACTTTTGCGAAGAAAAATTGTTTCCTTTATAAAGCATTTTTACATATTTGGCCTACCCGGTTTCCTGAGGTTGAATTCACTGTTATTCCTATTTTATTTTTAGAACTAGAGTCCCAGTGCATGAAATTTGTGCACTTGGCAGAGGTCCCCTCAGCCCAGCCTGCCCCCTCTCACAAATTGGGAGCCCTCAGGGGATGTCCTGCTGACGGCTTAGACCTGCTCCCCAGCATCCCTCTGAGGTGACTGGGCTGATCAGGGGAAGGCGCCAGCCCCATCACCCTACTGCTGGCTGCTGCAGCTGCCAAGGAGTTTTCATTAACACGGACTCCAGTCCCTTCACCACGAAAAATGCATTTTCAAGATGTCTCTTTCATAGGATATATTTCTATTTTTTCTTTTGTCCTTTCTTTCTTTCTTTCTTTCTTTCTTTCTTTCTTTCTTTCTTTCTTTCTTTCCTTCCTTTCTTTTCTTTTCTTTTCTTTTCTTTCTTTTTTTTTTTTTGCCTCACCTGAGGATATTTTTCCATTGATTTTTTAGATAGCATAGAAGAGAGAGGGAAAGACAGTGAAACTGTGAGAGGGACACTTCGATTGGTTGCCTCCTGCTTGAACCCTGACCTGGGCCCTGGCCAGGGAGAAGCCTGCAACCTAGGTTCATGTCCTTGATCAGAATCGAACCGAGACCCTGAGATTGGCAGGCCGAGGCTCTATCCACTGAGCCAAACTGGCTAGGGCAGGATATGACATTTCTTAGCCCCTCCAGCAGCAGACCTTAGTTTTTCATCCAGGAGTGAGGTGGAAAAACCCTAGATCACCTTCTTGGATTCTTATTACCCAAGTTACCAAGAACACAGTGAGTGGCGTACCGGGAGCTTAACCAATGTGTGGTCAGAAAAAATGTTTCCTCTGTAGGTCACGCACTGATGCCCCCCTGCATTGTCTCTGCTGGGGTGGGGGTGGGGGGTGCTGCCTGCCCGGATGCCGCCATCTTTGTGGTGGAGTGAGTTAATTTGCATATTAGATTAAATGTTTTAGTGGGTGTTACTAAATAACGGCCATGCACAGAATACTTTGCTCCCCTTCCTCCCCCCAGTACTTATGTGTTGGGTTATCAGTAATGCAAAAATTCATTCATCCCTGTCCCAGCTGGCCCAATGCACATGTGTAGGATGATCTGTTGAGTGCAGGGATAGGAAAATGGTCACATGGAGAGGCTCCTGTGCTCACAGTACCACAGGGGGTGTCATGAAGAACCATGGGCTCCTGAGAGTAAGCTCAGTGGAAAGGCATTCACAGAGTGTTCATTCCTCAGCAAACAGGTGGCCGGGCAGGGAGGGTTGGGGGCCTTGCAGAAGCCATGGCCAGAGAACTCCAGGGCAGTGTTCATTGTTGATCTTCACCCAAGGATATTTTCCCACTGGTTCTTAGAGGGAGTGGAGGGAGGGAGAGAGACAGAGAATTACAGTGATGTGAGACACGTCGATTGATTGCCTCCTGTATGTATCCCAACAACTAGGGCCAGTGATGGAGCCTGCAACTCTGAGGTACATGATATTGACCGGAATCGAACCCACAGCCCTTAAGTCCATGGGCTGATGCTCTATCCACAGAGCCAAACCAGCTAGGGCAACTTGAACACCATTTGTAACCCCCTCCTTTAAAAAAAAAAATAATAATTTTCATCAATTGTGTTTTTTACAGAGAGAAAGGGAAAGGAATAGAGAGCTAGAAACATCAGTGAGAGAGAAACATCAATCAGCTGTCTCCTGCTCAGTCCCACTAGGGATGTGTGCGCAACCAAGGTACATGCCCTTGATCGGAATTGAACTCGGGACCCTTCAGTCCAAACCAGTAAGGGCCCCCCCTCCTTGATGGATGATTTGTCTGATTTTAGCGCCTTTCGTGTATTTTAAATGAAAAAGGCCAAGTGATCCTTTAGGAAGAGCTGAACACGAGGAAAGGCCAGGATATGTGTGCCACAGGACTTGTATGCCTGTTGCTTGTTGTGGTCTCTGAGAATCACAATGAGAAACGAGTGGCAAGATCTCAGGTTCCCTGAGTGCTCAGGAGGGAAAGGCAAAGGTATGCAGTAGACCTGTCTCTAAAAGGCAGGATTTGCCTATGTTCCCCATTGACACAGGTACACATAGCAAAACTACCCTGAAAGGTATCTTGTTTTGTGATCTCACTCATATATGCTTGAACTCTGAAATTTTGCCTTTTCAAATTGATGTCTCTAGATAAAGATTTACTTCACTTATCATGGAATAGACTTTTCTGAAATATTAGCTGTTTAAATGCAAATAGACGCTTTCCTGATGATGACTGTTTATTGCAATTTCACAATAGATTTTCTCTTGTAAACTCTACTGAAATAAAAATAGGTCTTATAAAATAATTTTAAGAAGGTATATTTTCCCAGTTGACGTACAATATTATATTAGTTTCTGGTGTACAACATAGCGATTAGACACTTATATAACTTATAAAGTGATCCACCTGACACTATATGTAGTTATTACAATATTATTGACTACTAGTAGCCTGGTGCACAAAATTCATGCACGTTAAAAGGGAATTAATTAGAGGAAATAATTTAATATTGCTACTTACTTAGTGAAATTCATCTTAATATCTCCCTCCTGTCAGAGTCTGGGACACACATCTCATGTTTTCCGCTCTGTCGTGGCGGCTGTTAATGGCTTATTTAAGGTTTGTTAGTTGGGAAACTTGGGTCATTGTGGAGACCCACACTGGAGCATTGGCACTCTTACAGCACGTTGGAAGTTCTGCCCGTCAGATGAGCTGCTGGCGTTTGTGGTGTGACTCAGGAAGACTTCCCTGAGCAGCTGATCTGTGGGAAGGACTCTGTCGGGGTCAGCATTGTTCACCATCTGATGGGGGTTCATTCCTTACAGACAGGGGAGACATTCTTGCCAGCTTCTCCTGCCCTTTTCCCTTCTCTGGAGGACACCCAGTGGTCTCTTGTCAGACAAGGAGGACAGTGGGACTCTCGGGAGGTGTCTGAACCATAGCTTTTCATCCTAGTACCTTCTGCTGGGGCACTCCCTCCCCCCACACACACACCTAAAAACAAGTCTGGGCTCTTCCAAAGTAGAGAGGCTCATTTGCAGTTCCTTTGTAAGAGGAACCCATGAGAATTCCAGATGGATTTGGGTTAAAAATCCCAGCTCAGGCCAAGACCGGTTTGGCTCAATGGATAGAGCGTCGGCTTGGGGACTGAAGGGTCCCGGGTTCGATTCCGGTCAAGGGCATGTACCTTAGTTGCGGGTATATCCCCAGTAGGGGGTGTGCAAGAGGCAGCTGATCGATGACTCTCTCTCATCGATGTTTCTGACTCTCTATCTCTCTCCCTCCCACTCTGTATAAAATCAATAAAATATATTTAAAAAAAAAAAATCCCAGCTCAGCTGCTTACCTAACCCTTAGCTACGTTTCTTAATCTTTTTGTCTTCCTTGTGGAAGGGGAATTGACTTCCTCCTCTGGAGGCTGTTGGCCATCCAGCTGGGCGGCGGCTGTCGGGGCTGCCTGGACCATCGCCTCTTTGACTTCAGGCGCCACTGGGAATGCCTGACCTGGAAGCTAGCTGGTTTGGGCTGTGCAGGAGCGAAGTGTGTGCAGCTCTGTTCCTGGGGGCTGGCCTTTTCCATTCTGTCACACGCAGTCAGAGCACATTGGCCTAGAAACACGGAGGAGCACATGGCAAAAGCTGCTGGAGCATTGGGGTACGTAGCACCTTCATTGCAAGAGCAAGGGATCTCCTCCCTTTCCCCTTCCAAGGGGCTGTGCTGCTTTTTGAGCCAGGAAGTGCTAGTAGCTCTTTATTCAGAAGCATTGTGGGCCTTTTCCAAACATGTCAGGTGTATTTTTCTACCTCACCCACATCCCTAGGTCCTGGGAGAATTCACTTGAAATAGCAGCTATAATAACCTATATATATAAAAGCTGAAGTGACCGGATGCCCAGCGGGTAGCTATGAACACACACTGACCACCAGGGGGCATCTGTTCAACACAGGAGCTGCCACACGACAGCAGCTTTGCAGAGTGCCCTC
Organism: Pipistrellus hanaki; assembly: GCF_964339955.1. Lineage (NCBI taxonomy): Eukaryota > Metazoa > Chordata > Mammalia > Chiroptera > Vespertilionidae > Pipistrellus > Pipistrellus hanaki. Next base: position 6,981,658 of record NC_140515.1, read on the forward strand.
TTGCACTCTGGAAGCCCTGGGGGGATGTTAGACTGCTGGTTTTGGCCCCATCCTCACAGGCCAGGTTGAGGGACCCCACTCATTCCGCAGTTACCCTTTGATCCCCAGCACCGCCCCAGGTGAGGCCAACTGGAGAGGGACCTGGGAGGTTGGCTCAGGTGTGTCTGGCCCGTCTCACCCAATCCTGCCCCGCCCTGCCCTGCCCCCCCCCCCCCCCCACACACACACACACACACCACCACCACCTTCTAGATAATTTCCTTTCAATGTGCACAAGTCTGTGCACCGGGCCTCTAGTTTCTTGATAACGGGTAGATCCCAGAGAGCCTTGGCTCCTCACTTGTGAAATGTTGTTTGGCTGAGCATTAGAGGAGAGGGGCACTGGACTGTCCTCCATTCTAGTCACGATCTTAGGAGCACGCGGGCACGCGTGCTGCCTGTGAAGGGTGTAGCCCATCTCACCTGGTGCAAGGTAAGTTTGCCCTGCCGATCCTGGACTGTGGCATAGGCTGAAGAACTTTGGGGGGTGTTTGCCGACATGCTAGAGGATTGCCCATGGCAGACATGGCAGACATGGCAGGATGCCCGTAGCTGAGTGGAGTGCCAGAGGAGGGGAAGGCCCATCCTGGGTAAGCTTGTGGGGAGCTCAGAGTGTCCCTAAAGCACACCACGCTCGGGCCACTCAGGCCGTGTGTGAGATGCGGAATCCCTCCTCTGCTCGTCACCAGCTCTCTTGGCTGCTGCTCTGCCTGCTGCCCACCAGACAGCGCTGTGCCTATGCTCGTGGTTTCTGAACCTCCTCTGCCTTTTCATTTCCATGTTCCGCTCAGCCCCTTACCTAGTATCCCTCTCCCGTCTCAGAGGAAGTGTCCCCCTTCTCCCCAGCCTTCGTGAGTGTGTGCTTTCTCTCCCCCGTCCCCTGAGTTCACTCCTAACTCGGTGGCCGTCGGTCTTCCTTCCTCTTCGAGCGCACAGCACACGGTGTCTCCCTTTCCTGCAGAAATCTCCAGCCTGCTCACCCTTCTGTCTAGGAGGTTCTCAAAGAAGGCTCTGAGGTACCCGGTGGTCCCCGAGGCCCTGGCTCTGCAGCCTGCTCCCCTGGGCCTGCTCTAAAGGCAGCGGTGACTCCCTGGCACCCCTGGAGCCCAGGCCCTCTCCTCAGTCTTCACTCTGCTTTGTTTTCTCTGCAAGGTGTGTTTATTCGCTGTTTACCCAGTAGATCATTTCACTAACGGAGATGATTAGGGTGCAGTTTTGCCACTGAGGGGTATACAGTTGATTGGCAGTCACAGTGCCCGTGGTAGTGACGTCATAGATGGGCAGGCGTCCTGGAGTGGCCAGGCACCTGGTGGCTCTGTTGAGATACTCCTGGCCCGGCGTGCAGACATCCTCTTGTTCTCGGTGAGACTCCCTGGAGCACTGCACACAGACTGGCGTAGTGGAGGTTCTCCTCGAGGTGCAGCTCTTCTGAGTCCGAATGGCCTGTTCTCAGGTTCACCCCGGCCGAGCTGGCTGGAGTGGGTGGCACGCTGACAGACATGGTTGGTGACCCCGTGGACAGCGAGCTGCTGTGTCCCCAGCTAGTATCTGCGATGCATGGCCTTCTTTGTGAGGGTGCCCGCACCACACCGCTGTGGGTGGAGGAGGCTCCTGCTGGGGGCGTGGCTTAGGGGGGCTCCCACCTGTGTATGAAGCCCTGGCCCAGTGACTCTGTGGCCCAGTCTGAGGTGTCCCTGACTGGCTTCCATGGTACCCATGCCTGTGCAGCCGGAGCCCCAGGAACTGGCTCTGAGCATGCCTCTGTTGGCATGTTTCTGGCGAAGGCACATGCCATGAGCGCTGGCCACTCGGAGCAGACCGTGCCTAGTGCGGGCAGCCATGGATCCAGCAAACTCGTTTTGGTTTGCTTTTCTCTGTCCAGCCCTCCATCCTGGGGAGCAGAGGGAGCTGTAGTCTGAGGGCATCATTAGTGGTGGCAGCTAGTCATTTCCCCTCTAGAGCGGATCCGGTTTCTGGGTTCCCTGCCTTGTGCCGAAATGTCTGTGGAGAGGAGCGCTGTGCAGCTTCCTTTCTGCTGCCTCCACGTGGCCTGCAGGGTCTTGCAGTGACAACAATTGGCAAACCGTGCTGAGGGCCAGCGTCAGCCGCAGGTGGGGAGGACATGACGGTTGCTCTCACCATGGACGTGTCATCTGAAGGTTTTATAGTGGCTTTTCGTCTCCACCCCCTTTCTTGCTCTATGTTGTCTGTTGTCCGTGCCAGTCACATAGCTGCAGGGAGCAGACCACGTCGGGATCATGGCGGGGAGATGTCACACTTATGATTTTATCCCCTTCTCAGGGGTTACCAGTGTCCATGTAATGAAGAGAGGTGAAGCCTCTGCAGGGGGTGGGGGGCATTTGTGTCATCCTGACAGCTCAGAAGAAGTAGCGCGCTCTCCGCACTCCGAGCCAACGCAGTGCCCTCATGGCTGAGAGGCACTTCACTGCTCGTGTGAGCACCTGCACGTGCCCTTAAAGGTAGATGCGCAAGAAGTGAGTTCGAAAGAGACTCCTCCATGCTACAGGGCAGCAGTAACGTAGAGATAGCACTATCCAATTGAGTTCTGAGATGCCAGACACCAGTGTAAATATCTAAGAAATTGGAAGACCAAAGTAAAGACTGGCATTTATAAAGCAAGTAATGGTGTGTCTTTCCTTGAATATTTTAGAAAACCTCGAATCAATTCTCAGCTGGTGGCGCAGCAGGTGGCACAGCAGTATGCCACCCCACCACCCCCAAAGAAGGAGAAGAAGGAGAAAGTTGAAAAGCAAGACAAAGAGAAACCCGAGAAAGATAAGGAGATTAGTCCCAGTGTTACCAAGAAAAATACCAACAAGAAAACAAAGTAAGTTCCTGGGTAACTCGGCATGATATGTTGTTTTGCAGGTGAATCAGCGATATCTTTTAAATGTCTCTCTTGGTCCCCCGCCCCTTTAGACCAAAGTCCGATGTCCTGAAAGACCCCCCGAGTGAAGCAAACAGCATACAGTCTGCAAATGCTACAACCAAGACCAGCGAGTCAAACCACACCTCCAGGTACGGAAACTAGAACGCAGAGCTCAATGCTGCTCTGGTGCACTGAGTCCTCCTCCGGAACCAGACGGCTTTGTGCCTGTGGGTTTATAGGCTGAGGGGTAGGGGAGAACTAGGTCTGAGACTGTCAGCTGCGTGCGCGCACGCTGCGTTATACCACTGTGGCCAAATGGGAGACAGATGCATTGATCATATTGGAGAGGCCCAGAGCTTTGCTAACGGCGGTGGTTTCTGGGACTGCTGAGGGCAAACTGCAGGTTTTATGGTCAGCCGTGGCATGTGGTGGGTGTCATGAAATCTGTGTGTTGATGTCTGCCAGAACCACTTCTAATCCGTAGCTTATGTAACTGTCCCCGTGGTGGTGCTTTCAGGCCCCGGCTGAAAAACGTGGACAGGAGCACCGCGCAGCAGCTGGCAGTGACTGTGGGTAACGTGACCGTCATCATCACAGACTTTAAGGAAAAGACTCGCTCCTCCTCCACATCCTCCTCCACAGTGACCTCCAGCGCAGGCTCCGAACAGCAGCACCAGAGCAGCTCGGGCTCGGAGAGCACAGACAAGGGCTCCTCCCGCTCCTCCACGCCCAAGGGCGACCTGTCCGCAGTGAATGACGAGTCTTTCTGAAATTGCACATGGAGTCGTGGAAACTATGAATCAGGGTCTGAAATTCACACCTCCACCTGCCCGTGCTGCGTGCGCCTGGAGAACCTTCTGTGGACATCGGCCTATCGCGATGCTGCCAGGATCGTGTCTGCTTGCCATGGGCGTTTGGCCACCAAGGAATTTCGCACCCTGACGATTACTCTTGACACTTTTATGTATTCCATTGTTTTATATGATTTTCCTAACAATCATTTATAATTGGATGTGCTCCTGAATCTACTTTTTATATATAAAAAAAAAATCTGCTGTGCACAATTTTCCATGTACATTACAACTGGTTTTTGTTTTTGTTTTGTTGGGGGGTGGCCTGGGAGGGGGAGGGAACTTTTATTTATTATGTTCACAAGCTCCATCCTCTCAGCATATCCTTCTAAGTTTATTTCTTTCTTCCAGTTATACTATGTACTATCAGTTTTGATATAACTATATATAAATATAAAATTATATATAAAGGGTTATTTGAAACCATCCATGGCAACGCTGGTGCTTGATACACTGTGAAGTGAGTACAACCTTGAACAGTTACAGACCCGGGACCGTCCCTTCTACGAAGCGCTGACATTGCATTAAAACCGGTCTTACACGAGCTGTGCTCCGGCCCACAGGCAGTGTGGCATGTGAGAAGAGTATGGCTGATAGGAAAGCAGGTCGTCCAGCGGTGTGGTCCCCCTCCCGGACTGCTCCCGGTGCTGGCCGGGGCCTGTGCCGAGGGCGGACTGCGGTGGTGGCAGTGCTGTCTCGTGGCGCTCGTGAAAAAGGTGTTCCGTCCACCATCCCCCCGCTTCCAGGCCTCTGCCGGGGCTGGGGTCAGACTATGAATTGTCGCTTAGTTCTAGGATTCAACCTGAGTAAACTGCATTTTTGGTCCATACAAGAAGCCAATCCCAGGCCTTCCCTGGTGGTTTTGTCATTGAAGTTGGTTTGCCTCCTGCCCTCCTTCCCCTCACGTGTTCCTTATGCAGTGGTTTCAGTGGTGGGAATTGTTTTCTTCCTTGTCCTGAGGACCTGCAGGCTCACCCCTGCTGGGAAGAGCGCTGTGGGAGCCTGGGCTCCTTCCTGGGTCTGCGGGTAACAGTAAGCTCTGCTGTGAAGTGTCTTTTCGCCCGGTTTTTACTGTGGGGGAGGGGGGCGACGACAGCAAAGGCCACTGAGGTTTCCACCGCCAGCGTTTTACAGCGTTGTTTTGTCATTCGGATTAATGTCTCTCTGTGTAACTCCCACCACACGTGTCCAGAGCCCCAGACTCCAGCATGTCGGGGACTCGGCGCCGCCTTCCTTTATTGGTCATACCTGGGGGTGCCTGGGAGGGCAGCAGGCTGTGAGAAAGCCCCCGGGGGGTGAGAAGCCTGGTATGCTGAAGAATAGAAGTCACTCTGTCTGGAGGCCTCAGGGACACGGAGACGTGAACAGCCGCTCCTTTCCCCTGCCGTCAGGTCTCCGTCACTCCTGCGCACGAGCTCAGTCTGCTCTCCAAGCACAGGGTCCAACGCAGTGCCGCGGGGGCTGTGGTCCTGCTCGCCAACGCTCGGACATGTCCCCTCTTCACAATGATGCTTGCATCTGGGATGCGAGCTGTGCTTACCTTTTTAGATACCTTTTTCAAGTATTTATTAATGAACCAAAGGAAATCAAATGCTTTCTGTAAGTATCAGAATATATAATACATAGTGATTTGACTATGAATTTTAAATCCACAATTTAATATTCGTGGGATATTGCAAAGACATTCCTTCTAAAGTTTTAATATTCCTTTTATTAAGGGTCTCAGGGAGGGTAAATTAGTCAGCCATATTTATTTTCCAGAGATTTAAGGAATTGCTAAGTTTGAAAATTACCTTTTTAATAAGAAAAATTAGATGTCACCAAACTCGTGGGTTGCACTGCTTTCCGAACCATAAAGTGTTGGTGTGCATTTCAGAAACACTGTGTGACTTTTCAGAATTAGTCTCCGGTAAAGTGATTGGACTCCTAGATTAGTGGGGAAAGCTGAGGAACCAGCTACTCAGCTGCTAATTAACGATGGCCAGTGTTGTGGTGTTTTGGCTTTGCCTCCGTGATGAGCAGAGAACGGGAGGTGACGGATGGAGGGTGCGTTAGGACCGTGGGATGACGTGGCCGTTTTGGTGGAACTGCAAGTGACAGGAGCCTGCCGGGCCCGTGTCCTGGCCCCTGCACTGCAGGCTGCTGAGCCCGGGGTGGTGGGCACTTGATGTCTGACGTTGAGATCCCTCAGACGTGCTCTGGAGACGGAATCCGTGGAACTTCCTGCATTTGCCGTCTGCCCCATGGGTGGGCAGTGTGCACAGACGCTGGTGTAGATTAGAAAGGCATACATTAAAGGGTCAGAAATGCCTGGTCATAAAGCCAAAACAAAGCACAGTGTTACCCTTGCAAGTCTCCATTGGTTTTAACCACCCGACCTTCAGCGCGAGCACACAGCTTACCTGACGTGCTCTGTTTGAGCAGCTGGAAGGTGAAGTACGACGCCCCAGAACATTTCAGTCCAAGCCCTTCTGTTCCAGTCTGGGTGTTTGGGAGCAATGGCAGAAGCTTCTGGGAGTTGCGTTCCACAAAGACGTCTCACCTGCCTTATCAAGACCATTCTCAGCCTACTTTTCTAAGCTACCATATCGTAAATTATTGAAAATTTATTAATTGCTGAATATATAATAACCTTTGCTTGTATGTAACCGAAAATGGTTTAAGAGCCAACATTTAGAGTATGACAATGGAGCTGAACAGTTTTTAATGCGCAAGCAGTTCTGTTCTTGTGTATGACTTGTAACCTTAATTTACTGTGTAAAGATGGTTACATTATTTCCTTAGCTTTGTTTGTTGGAGAAAAATAGAGAATGCTTGTTAAGTATGTCAAACATAATCTTGTGAATTTTTGTTACTGTATTATACGAGCTATATTTTTCATTTTCCCAGGAAGACGGCTTGTCTCGCTTCGGAGGTTTCTGCTCTGTCTGTCTTGATAGCTGAGTCTTAGGTCTGATTTTTCTTCACACGCAAGTGTCAGTTGGTGGTTTTGTGAACTGGTCAGAAATTCACAGGTCTTAAGTGTTTGGGGAATTTATATTGGACACTGCTCTTTGTCTAGCAAATAAAGATGTTAATATATTCCTGTTGCTGGCATGTGCACGACTGTGTTATTAGAAGCCACTTTATCATTTTCCTGCTTTAAATAGAAATGTCTATTTATGAATTCTGCTTGTAGTTTTTTCACAAATAAAATAGTAAAGTTTACATTGAAATCTTAGTTTTGTGTGGGAAATGATTCCTTTCTGAACTTAAGTTTGTTAACTGGTGGAGTGTGCCCATGGGGAGCAGGAGGCAAAGGGATGTGTGTGGGGAGCTGGCGTGGCCCGTGGCTGCAGCAGTGCTTGGGCAAGGGATGGCCGAGTTTTGGAAGGAAACAAGCGATGTGTCACGTGCATCCTTTGGACCGGGCGCTGGGAGCTGAAGGAGGCGGTGGGGAGGGCGCCCGGAGGTCAGCTCAGTGGTGCTGAAGGCCTCGGGAGGCAGCCTGGTTCTGGCCCTGCAGTTAGGCAGGCGCTCGGCTGAAGCAGAGGACAGTGTCAGGCCGGGCGCCCCAAGGGCAGAGCGGGCCCTGCCTGGGCCCGGCGGCTGCCTCCAGGGCCCCGGGCATCCCCGGGGACTGCTGGTCCGTTGGCGTGCCCCAGCACTGAAGGGAAGGGCCTGGAAAAGGCTCCGGACCCTCGTGTGAAAACAGGTTTGTCCTGGTAACAGAAGGTTGGCATGTTCCTTTGTCCTTGTCCTAATTTCCCAGAGTCGAACCTGAGCCTAGCCCCTCAGAAATCTGGAAGGCTGAAGGGAGCTTGTGCGTCTGGCGTCGCCCAGAGGCGTGGGTCAGGCTCTCTGTGCTCCTGAGGAGTCCTGCGGGTCGGTCCTTGCTGGGCCCCGGCTTCGCCATGTGGGAGGACGGGAGCTGTCCCCACTGGACAGCGTGCAGCAGGTGGGTCCCCACGGGAAGTGCCGGGAGGGAGGCGAGGCGCCCAGCGCTGGGCCGGTTAGATGCCCTGAGGCGCCCTGGCTGGAATGGGCTGCATGGCGTAGGAAGCTCTTGCTGGGTTAGTCTTGGGTAGGAAGAGGTTTTAAGCTGGCATGTGCCCAAGCTTATTATGCTCTGCTCTCAGCATCTTCCTGGGCAGAGGAGAGGAGAGGAGAGCAGTGGGGGCCTCGGTCCCTGTCCCCAGCAGTCCCCAGGGGCCACGCTGAGACCTGGAGACCGTGCAAGGAAAAGGGTGGGGCCGCCTGTTGGAGGAGCGTCTGCCCAGACTCCTGCTGGCTCAGGGTCTAAGGAGCCAGGCCGGACAGGCTGCTGGAAGCACACTCCAGTGAGCCCTGCGAGCTCTGACTTCCATTTGAAGTTCCAACATCTGGGAAGACGTTGGGGCTCAGCCTGGACTGAAAGGAGACATCCAGCTGTGCGGTAGAGCCCCCTGTGCTGGCAGGAGCCCCAGGCGGGGCTCGCTGTGAGGCAGGCAGTGTGCACAGGGGGCACTGGGCAGACCACTCCCAGGGTAGGTGCAGGTGCTCCTGAGGCTTCCAGGCTTCCCCCCCGGGGCTGTGCCAGGCATCACTGATCAATCACAGCACTCCTGGCAGCGGATTCTCCGTGCCTCCCTCCACCTGCTCTGGTGCCAAGACCCCAGGTTCCTGTGAGGCCCAGGACGCCGCGGGCAGACGGAGGGCGCCCCCTGCTGGGCAGGGAGAAGCCGGGCGAAGGCCTGAAACCAGGTGGGACGCTGGGCCTCTGTCCACGTCCACTCTGTTTGATTGCGTTTGCCACCACGTGTCCTGATTAACATGCTGGAGAGGAAAAGCTCGCCGTGGATCTTATTAAGACCCACGCGACACAGAGAGCTTTGGCTGCGTGGGCCCAGGCTGAGCACCGCCAGCAGCCGCCTGCTCCCGGGAAGAAGGGCCCAGGCCCAGCCGCCAGCACAGCCGCAAGGGGAGGTCCGGTGACCTTCAGTGGAGGCCACTGTTTGGAAGCCTCGGAGCCGAGCACCTGCCACCCTTTACAGATGGGGAAACTGAGTCTGGGGAGACCCTAAGAGCCACACCGCTGGGAAGAGGCCGCACCCAGGGCGGGAGGTGGTGGCAGCCCTCACTCCAAGGCCCAGAGGGAAGAAGGCTGCCTCCCTGAGGCGGGGCTGCCTGCCCGCCGGGCGTCTGAGGAGGAGACGCTGCCCTTCCCAGCACTGCAGGCCCCACACAAGTCGAAGGTGACCTCCCGACCCAGCATCCCGGGCTGGCATGCCAGGACCACGAGGCAGAGGGACTTGGGGCACAGCTTGGTCGTCAGGTCTGAGTTCAGGTCCTAAATCTGCCGCTCCTGTGAAGTGGGATGTGGCACACCCCTGGGAATCTCTGAGCCTCGTTTCCTCATCTCAGGAAGGACGAGTGCAGCCCCTTAGAAGCCTGGGAGAACCAAGTGCAACTGCACACACGTGTGCACCACTGGGCCTGGCTTCACACACACGTGTAACAGGGCCTGGCTGCACACATGTATGCACCACAGGGCTCTGCTGCTCCCGTGAACGAGGCTCGTCACTGCACCAAGCCCTCTCCACGTCCGTGAGAGCAGAGCTGAGCCTGGCTGGCCGGCCTGTCAGGCAGCACCGTCTCCACTGCAGTGCATTTCCGACGGACACGAGTGGGGGGCGCCGAAATCGGGCCCTTCCCTCCCGCCGCCCTGCGCTCCGGTACAGCTGCGGCGAGTGAGTGCTGGCGCTGTTCGCACGTCTGTTTGTTTTAATGTGTGATGAACAGGCAAACACATGGCCTGGCCGTGTGGCTTCTAGGAACTAAACAGAAAACAGAGAAGGCAAGCCGCCCCATTCGGTCCCTTCTCCCGGCCAGCCCGGTCTTCCCCAGGGCCACACTGCCGGAGGGCGTGGGCGTCCAGCGGGGTGTGGAGCCAGCATCCCCGGCCCTGGTCTGCCGTGTCCTCTCGGACTCTTCCTGGCCAGGAAGGTTCTGAGGCCTCGCAGCGAGGACTGGTGAGGAGGCCGGTGGGGGGCGGGCCTGGGCGGGGCAGGGATGCCGGCTCGGAGAAGGGCTGCCGCTGCGAAGACTGGGAGCTGAGCGGCAGGCACGGTGAGCGATGGGCCAGGCCTTCTGCTCACCACAGCATCTCCCCGACACAGACGGCGGCCCGAGCGCTGACTCCCCCCGGGAGCGCTGGGAGCTTCACAACACGGCCCTCCTGGCGGGCCCTCCACACGGCGTGTGGGGCAGGCCTGCTGGGACACGGCCACATGGGGCACTCACAAGAGCCGCGGCCCAGGTGTCTCTCTCTGGGCTGTGGGTCATCGGGGAAGGTCTGCATTAGGCTGGGGGTCAGTGACCAGGCCTGTCCCGTGTATTCTTCACTGGGGACCAGTGGTCACCCCGAGAATGACGATAAAGGGAAAGGGCACAGAGACCAGGACAAATGAAGCAGACACGCTGGCGCCTCTGCCCGCACACCACTCACAGGCTGGCCACACGCAGCCAAACGGCCAGCATCTGCCGATGTGGGATGGGCAATCTGCTTCCTCTGTGCCGGCCTCCGGCCCAGGCCACGCGGGGCCCCGGCAAGGACTCTGTCTTCTTTCCCTGACGGCTGGCTGAGTTTGCCAAGGAACCGCAGACGGAAGGAAGAGGCAGCCAGGCTGTGGCGGGTCCGCTGCCCAGAGCCCGTTCGCAGGAAGCAGTTTCTCTTTCGCTCTGAGGTGAGCGTGCCCCCTCCCCAGCTCTCTGATGTGGAGTGAGTGCTGTCCTCACCACGCCTTCAGCAGTGACACCGGTCCACTTCTGGCCAATGGGGATACTGCATCCTCTTGGCCAAATGATTGGTTAGTAGGGGTGTCGAACTCAATCAGAGAAGGGGCCAAAATCTAAAATCCAGCCTAAATCGCAGGCCGAATGGTTTACTGAACAGTCATAAACTGACAATGTCATAAACTGACAGCGGAGTGCAGTGATGACAGCGCAGTGCGGGCCACATTGCAAGGCCTGGCGGGCTGGATTTGGCCCGCGGGCCTTGTGTTTGACACATGTGGGTTAGAGGCTGGTCATGTGACCCACGCTGGGCCAATGATGACGACGACGATGATGATGACGATGATGATGACGATGATGATGAGATGATGACAATGATGACGATGACGATGATGATGACGATGATGACGATGATGACAACGATGACGATGATGATGACGATGATGACGATGATGACAACGATGATGACAATGATGACGATGATGATGATGACGATGATGATGATGACGATGACAATGATGACAATGATGATGATGACGACGATGATGACGATGACGATGATGACTGTGCTGAACGCCCTGAACTTCACAATAAGTTCTTTCGGGGGCGGAGGTGTGCCTCCGCTGGTTTGAACTGGATATTGCTCCTGGCACCATAAACACCTTACAAATCCAGAACTAGAGCTGTAGGCAGTGAAGCGAGATGCTAAGGTCAGCCCTGGTTCAGATCCCGTCTCCGTGGAGAGCTGCGGCCTCGCTGAGCCGTCCCCTCGCTGCCTGGGCGCTCCCCGCGCTGCATCAGGGCAGCCAGGCAGGGCCTTCCTGCTCCTGGAGCCGGCTCCCAGCCTGTCTGCCCTCAGTTCCCTGTGGCCGGCATCCCTGCCCCAGCGCCCCAGGCTCGCAGGAGGGCCGAGGAGCCGGGGGGTAGACGGAGGCCCTCAGAGCTCATAGTGGCGCCCCAGCATTCACACCTGGTCGCTGCCTCCCCGCTGCCTGTCGGTCAGACGATGTTAGAGGCCACGCTCTGTGTTCATCTGTCAGCTCTCCAGCCTCCCGCATGAGAATGCCAGACCCCAAGGCGGACTCGCTGCTTCCTCCTGGCCTCCAGAGCCTGTCCTGCCCTGGCGTGCTGGCGCCCTGTTCGCGAATCCAGGGTGGGGGAGCCCCAGGCGCTGGCTCTGCCTTCTCCAGAGAAAGTTCTCTCGGAAGCTCGTGCGGCAGGAGGAGGACCTGCCAGAAGGCAGTGCTCGGGGAATGGCAGGTGGTGTGTGCAGGGGTCCCTCCCACAGGTCTGTGATCCCCCAGCGCGTCCGGTGGCCGATGGAGCCGCCTGTCTGTCCGGGTGAGCCTTTCCTGCGGCGGCGAGGACTGCCCGCACGGAGGGCTGTAGCCACGGACAGCACTTCCAGTCCCGGCGCCATGTCTGACCGCTCTGCCCGCTCCTGCTGCTCGGGCTCCTCTCCGCTCCTCCACGCGGCCTGTCCTCTATCCGTGTCTAAAGCACACGTGTCATTGGATTCAGGGCTCAGCTACCGGTCACCAGAACTGAGGTCCTAACAGCCACAGGCTCTGCCCCCACTTTGAACACAGCCACTGGAGAGAAACCAAGATGGCGGCATAGGGTAGACACCTGAATGCAGCCTACCACAACAAATTTGAATTTAGAACTGGAAAACAGGGGAAACATCTCCCTGAAGCGCCGGACGGCTGCCTGAGAGGAGGCTCTACCATCTGGGAAGGAGAGAGAAGGCACGCTGAACCTCAGGAACTGTGAAGGTACTGAGAACTGCGCGCGCGAAAAGGCGGCCACCCGACTTCGCTGCTGGCTTGCTTGTGGAGAGGGCGGGCTGAGTTCCCTGCTGGCTTACTCCCTGTGCACAGAGAGGGTGGACAGCTAATGCGCGGCTAGCTTTCTTGTTCGGGAGGAAAACAGAACCACCCTATTGCGCTGATAGACGGCCCCAGACAGGGAGAGGCCAGACTGTCAGGCAGTGGGCAGAGATCTCTCTGAGGTGTGTGAAGCCAGCAGCCATTACTGCAGGACTCAGAAACCAGACCCTCGTAGGGAGGGGCTGAATAAAGCTTGTCTGCACCACCCCAGACTCTGCCCCATCCAAGCGGAGCACAGAAGCCCTTCCAGTGGCTAGCTTTCTCGTTCGCTGCGAATAGGACTCTCCTAGGGAGGGACATTTATTTGGATAAATGTCCAAATAAAGCTTGTCTGCACCTATACCAAAGAGGTGTCCACGTTTACAACCAATCTTGCGGGATTCACCAAAGCTTGGCTGTGCCACTCCAAGACTCTGCCCCATCCAAGTAGAATACAGAAGCCCTCCTAGCTGAGACACTTCTGATCCTCGTAGCCAATTGGCTTGGAGATCAATGCTTCTCAGTGACACCAACAACAAGCAAGGTTTAACAACAAGACTGCACACACAGCCCACAAAGGGCTACACCAAGACTGTCTACCTCAGGTAACTGGGAGGCTGACCCACTGAACCATATAGGACACCTTAGCACACATAGCCACCCTACCAACTCAGGGAAGCTGTGAAAATGCAGAGATAAGGAAACAGATCAGAAACAAAAGAAATGGAGGAAAAGAAGTGACTGGATATAGAGTTCAAAACCACGCTTATATGGTTTTTCAAGAATTTCCTAGAAAAGGCCAATAAAATAAACGAGACATATGAGGATATGAAAAGGGATCAACTAGAAATAAAGAATACATTGTCTGAAATAAAAAATATACAGAGTCCTAAAAACAGACTGGAAGATTGCAAAAATCAAATCAAAGATTTGGAACACAAAGAGCCAGAGGACCCTCCTCCACAGAAGCAAGAAGATAAGAGAATCCAGAAAGTTGAAGATAGTGTAAGAAACCTCTGGGACAATTTCAAACGAACCAACATCAGAATTATGGAGGTCCCAGAAGAAGAGAGAGAGCAAAATACCAAAAGAATAATGAGAGAAATAGTGAAAGAAAACTTACCCCACCTGGGGAAAGAAATACCGTATTTTCCGGCGTATAAGATGACCCCCTAATTTTTGCAGTTAAAACATAGGTTTAGGCTTATATTCGCTGTATAAGACTACCCCCCACTTCTGAGGCCTGAGTGAGCGCCTGAGCGAGCAGGGCTCCTGGGGGGCGGCCTCCTCCAGGCACAGGGCTCCCCTCTGGCTGATAGACTCCTGACGGGGAGGCTAAGGGGGTGCCCACTCTGCTTGTGGCCACTGGCTCCCAGGCTCCCTCTGCCGCCGTGGGGAGTGGTGGGATCGGCGTGAGGAAGGGCTGGAACCCGCGGGCCTGGTGCCCACATGCCTGTGCTGCAGCCGCTGGCCTCGCGGGAGAGCGATTGCAAGGGGACCTGCAGACAAGCCGGGAAGCTCCCCGCCCGCTCAGTCTCCCCGCTGAGTGGGCCTCGCACAAACAGCCCCGTGAGGTGCCCTCCGTGCCGGGAGCCGCGGGGAGCAGGGCTGAGCGGTGCCCGGCAGCAGCGGCTCGGAGCCCGGCTGGAGGCCGCAGAGGAGACCGCTGTGGGCGGACGGACACGCGGCGCTGGAGCCGGCATCCTTCAGCACCGACTGAGCTCTCTGCCAAACCCCGGCTCACGGTACTGCCCTGGGAACTGGGAGCGAGGGGCGGTCACTGCCAAGGTCACAGCTCCCGCAGCCAGCTGAGCTCTGGGCTGAGTTCCTACAACTCCCCCTGCCTCCCCGCCCCCGCCGCCTCCGTAGCCGGGAGAACAGGAAGGGGAGGGGTTGTCCTGGGCTCCCACTGGAGCCTCAACCCTGTGGGGACAGTCCCTCCACCAGGACTCAGAGGACCGCGGGCCTTTCTCCCGCCTGGAGCGCCCGGCCTCGGAAAGGGCCGCCCGGCAGGCCTGCTCCTTCAGCCGGCTCCGCTCTTCCCGGAACCAGAGACCGGGCTGGAGCCCATCGCTCAGGCGTCTGGGGTCCCGGGGCTGGGGGACTGGGGGGCCTGGGGGTCTGGGGAGCCTGGGGGATTGGGGGCCTGGGGGCCTGGGGGACGGGGGGCCTGGGGGCCTGGGGGCCTGGGGGACGGGGGGGCCTGGGGGCCTGGGAGGCTGGGGGCCTGGGGAGCCTGGGAGGCTGTGGGGCCTGGGGGCCTGGGGGCCTGGGGGGCCTGGGGGCCTGGAGGCCTGGGGGGCCTGGGGGCCTGGGGGCCTGGGGAGCCTGGGGGCCTGGAGGCCTGGGGGGCCTGGGGGCCTGGGGGCCTGGGGAGCCTGGGGGCCTGGAGGCCTGGGGGGCCTGGGGGCCTGGGGAGCCTGGGGGCCTGGGGGCCTGGGGGCCTGGGGAGCCTGGGGAGCCTGGGGGCCTGGAGGCCTGGGGGGCCTGGGGGCCTGGGGGCCTGGGGAGCCTGGGGGGCCTGGGGGCCTGGGGGCCTGGAGGCCTGGGGGGCCTGGGGGCCTGGGGGCCTGGAGGCCTGGGGGGCCTGGGGGCCTGGGGGCCTGGAGGCCTGGGGGGCCTGGGGGCCTGGGGGCCTGGGGAGCCTGGGGGGCCTGGGGGCCTGGGGGACCGGAGGGCCTGAGGAGCCTGGGGGCCTGGGGGCCTGGGGGGCCTGGGGGACCTGGGGGGCGGGGGCCTGGGGAGCCTGGGGGCCTGGGGAGCCTGGGGGCCTGGGGGCCTGGGGGCCAGGCCAGCATTCAGGGGCTGCCAGGCTCTGTGAAGGAGCCTTTCGGGATGGGGTTCATGCTTCCTGGTGCATCTGCATCAAGTGCCTCGTTAGCGGGACAGCCCGCAGACGCGCTGCTCACCGGGAGCCTAGTTTCTTGGTTGTTTTCTTCCCGACAGCTGACCGCTGAGAGTCCGCCGGCCTCCCTCCCTCGGGGGCGGCCTGCGCAGCGGCGTCTGTGAACTGTCTGCGCTCTGCCCAGCCTTCTGGTGGAAAGGTCTGTCTGAGGAGGAGGAAACTGAGGCTCCCAGAGGCGAGTGCCTCCCGGGAGTGAAGGAGGCGGAGCTCTGTCCTCCTGGGGCTGCAGGAGGCCCGGGGGGCGCAGGTCACGGGGAGCTGGCGCACGCTGTCCTTCCAGTGGCTGCCAGTGGCCTCCCGCCGCCCCCCACCGAAGGTGGTGGCACTGGAGTGCTGTGGGGAGTTACTGGCTCAATATCTTTATAGGTTTTACCTGCTTCCCTCCCCTCCAACCTTACCCCCACAGCTCAGAGGATGTGCCGCCCCCACGGCGGGAGGTGGAGAGCCATCATTGGGGCCAGCCCTGGGCTGGGCCATGCCCACTCTCCCCGGGCAGCCCACGTCCCGCCCCCTCCCCGGACTGCCTGCCGGGCTGGGCGGCTCTCGGAGCCGGTGCTTCAGGGCAGGCATGGACGTACGGGCTGCCCGAGGCACGAGACAGCAGGCAGCCTGCCATCCTGCCACCCTCAGGCCACCCGGGGGCGGGCCACTCCCGCAGGGGCTGCCCGGCAGCCAGGGCCCAGCTGTCAGTGACACTCTCATACCAGCCATGGCGGGCTCTGCCACCAGCCAGTCATGCAGCGTCACACTCAGTGGCAGCCGGGCTGCAGGGTCATCGCAGCCACTCAGTGTGTCCGCAGCCAGGCAGGTCGGCTAGTCCGGTGGCCCGTGGGCGGGACAGTCCCTCAGCGAGGCCCCTGGGGCCTCAGGCCGCGGTTTCAGTGATCACGCAGGTCCCCGCCCCGGCGGCCTGGCAGCCGGCACTGCCAGTGTCTGAGCTTCTGTCTGTGAAACCGTCCAGGAGCCGCCGCCTGTGGCCGCTCAGGAACAGCCACCGAGAACCAGCCAGCCAGGCGTCCGCCAGCTCAGACGTGCTGCCAGGCCCCGGGGCCACTGGACCGTCACCCGCTCGGAGCGGGAGCCACTGCGCAGCCGGCTCCTCGGGCGAGACCCTGGACCAGGCGGAGCCGTCCCCGGGCGGCGAGCAGCCAGAGCACCCACCAGCCACAGGAGCTCCTCGCTCTCCACTCTGTCTGAAGTAGGCGGCCAAGCAAACACCAGGCCCGTCGCCATCAAGCAGCCGGCCAGCCGGGCAGCCCAGGCGGTGAGCCCGCCTCCCGCCGGCCCGGCACTCTGCCCGTCGCACTCCCCCGGCAGCCCGGGCCTGGCCAGGCGGCCGAGGGTGGTCACAGGCTCCGTGTGGGAGCCCCTCGGTCCCTGGCCAGCAGGCCAGCCTCTGCAGCTGCCAGCACGTGTGCCTCGGCCACACCGCGGCCCAGGCTGGCTTCTTACAGAAACCCTCAGTCCAAGGGAAGATGCCCTTTGCCCCCTCAGCCGCCCGCTCTGGGCTCAGGGGCCGGGCTGAGGGCCTCGCTGCCCTGATTCCCGCGTGTGGACCAGAGCGCGCACAGAGGGCGCCGGGAGCGGGCAGGGCGCCTTGGCCGCGCTCTGCACCCCCCCCCCCAGAGCCAGGCCAGGCCTTGCGAGCGGGAGACGGGGAGCAGGCCCTCCCTGAACTCCTCTGCGCCTCCCCGTCCTCCATCATCAATGCCCCCTGCTCTGCCAGGTAGGTGCCCACTGCTTCCCATAGCTCAGACCCTGCAGCTGACGCCCCAGTGCCACTGCTGAGAGTGCACGCGCGCGCGCGCGCGCGCGCGCACACACACACACACACACACACACACACACGTGCTCAGCCTCCTGGCTTCTTGGCTGGCCTTCTCATTGCAGAACAGCCCGCTCCAAGCTGCCTGCGCCCGCTCCCGGGCTCTCCTGCCAGGCCCGCCTGCTGCCCCCCTCCGGGCCCAGTGCAGGGAGGGGTGGCTCCTGTGCCCGCGGCGGCCGGCGGCGTCTGCTCCGGGGACACGGTGCCTGCGGGCCTTTCCGGAGCCGCTGTCCTGGTTACTGTCGCTGCCGGGCAGACACGGGCTCCGAGCAGCTTCCGTCCACGGGCCTGAGCCCGCGACTGTCCGTGTCTGAGAGGAGGCCGTGCCTGCCCTGCTCCAGCGCGCTGGCCCTGAGGAAGGCTAGCGCAGCAGTTCGATGGAGACGAGAACGATCCCACCTCCCGGGGCCTGGGGGGGTGGAACCGAGGGCCGGGCCTGCGGGCAGCGTCTGCGGCTGCCAACGGGGACTGGCGTTTCCCGCAGGCACACGGTGCCAGCCCAGGGCTCCGAGAGGCGTCTCCCGCACCCCTTCTCTCCCCTGGCCACGCAACCCCTCCCTCAGAGAGGAAGAAGCGGAGGCCCGAGCTGCAGTTTCACACGCCCCGGCGTTGGCGGCAAAGGGAAAGGGGGCTGGCTGGAGCGAGAAGAGGCGCGGGCTCACCCTCCACGGGAGCGCGTGATCTCGGTGCTCCTGGCTGGCTCCGGGCTGCTGGCCTCCCCGGTGGCCACGGCCTGGCCGCCCCGGACGGATGGCGCCACTCCCGCGCGGACCGGCGGTGAGCACGTGGCGGCGGGGGCTCTGCTCGCCGGCTCGCCCCAGCGCACCCACCGCCCGGGCGCTGAGGGGAGCGGAGACCGGGAAGCCCGGCCCGGCGCCTCACCAAGCCCATCCCCACAAACAACCGAGGGAGACGGGCACTCCCCTCGGTGCCCAGCACCCCTGCCCGCACCCGCCCTCCCCGCCCTCTGCGTCCTGTCCCGCCGCTCTGCTCTTGGGGAAGCTGCTCCCTGACTGACCGGGAGCACCACGCCCTTCCCAGCGGCCAGCTGCTGGGGCCACGGGCTGAGCAGAGGGTCTGCGCGCCTCCAGGCGCCCTGAGGGCACAGGCCTTCCTCTGAGCAGCCAGGGCTGCCTGCGGCTGGCGCACGGAGAAGGGGCCGCATGGGCGGAGCAGCCCCAGCCACAGGCGGGGCCAGGGGCCTGGGCCTTTGCTCCCCTCACCCCACGAAGGCAGTCCTGGCACGTGGCTCAGGGGGCCGCCGTGGCCCTGGCTCCGCCCGCACACCGCGGCCCAGAGGGAGCAGAGGGAGCCTCTGCTGTGAGCCATGTGGCCTGGGCACTGGACTTCCTGCCCCTCTCCCCTCGCCCTTCTGCTCCTCCCTGCTCTCTCCCTCTGTCCTCCCCTCCCCTCTCCCCTGCCTCCTCTCCTCCCTCTCAGTTCCCCCCCCCCTTCCCCGCTCCCTTCCCTCCACCCACATGCCTTCCTTTCCTTTTCTGGTCCTTCCCCATCAGCAGGTCCTCTGCTCCAGCCCTCCTCTCCTGTCTCTCCTCAGTCGGTCTGTCTCCTGTCTCTGCCAGTCCTCCGCCCTCTCTCTGGGTCCTTCCACCTCCAGGGACTCGGGAGCTCAGGACTAGCCATGTCTGAGAGTCTCCCTGAAAGCCAAACCCAGCTCCAAGCTGCGCCTGCATCCCTGCACACGGGGCTGGGCCATGTCCATGGGGCTCTGCAGTGAGACACCTGGCCCTCATCATCACCCCTCCCCCAGGCCCATTCCCCTCCCCCAGGCCCGTTCCCCTCCCCTCCCCAGGCCCGTTCCCCTCCCCTCCCCAGGCCCGTTCCCCTCCCCAGGCCCGGCCCTCTCCCCCAGGCCCATTCCCCTCCCCCAGGCCCGTTCCCCTCCCCAGGCCCGGCCCCCTCCCCCAGGCCCATCCCCCCCTCCAGGCCCGTTCCCTCCCCCCAGGCCCGTCCCCCCCGCCAGGCCCGTTCCCCTCCCCAGGCCCGGCCCCCTCCCCCAGGCCCGTTCCCCTCCCCAGGCCCGTCCCCCCCCTCCAGGCCCGTTCCCTCCCCCCAGGCCCGTTCCCCTCACCCCAGGCCCATCCCCCCCCTCCAGGCCCGTTCCCTCCCCCCAGGCCCGTCCCCCCCCTCCAGGCCCGTTCCCTCCCCCAGGCCCGTTCCCCTCCCCCAGACCCAGCTCCCTCCCCCCAGGTCGGCCACCATCCTGTTCCAGGACTCTCCTCTCCCCTCTGGGCACCCAGCCTGGTCCTCTAGTTCCAGCAGCTGGCACAGCTGGCCTCCAGCACCCACCCAGGCACGAAGGCTCTCCTCCTGAGTCCTCCCCAGCAGCAAGGACACACACCAAGGCCTGAGCCATCCCTCTGCCCGCCCTGCACGCTGGCCCCACGCGCACCTCACCCCGGTCCTGGGGGCCGGCCTGCGGGGAGCGGCTTCTCTCATGGCAGCCCCTCAGCCCTGGGCTCCAGAGACCCTGCGGGGCTGTGCTGTCTGCAGCCGCTCCCGCGGGCTCCCTGACCATCCGTCTCCGTGGGCCCTGTCCATCTGAGCGGGGCTGGGTGGGGGGTGGAGCGGGGAC
The DNA here is from genome assembly GCF_964339955.1 of Pipistrellus hanaki. Taxonomy (NCBI): domain Eukaryota; kingdom Metazoa; phylum Chordata; class Mammalia; order Chiroptera; family Vespertilionidae; genus Pipistrellus; species Pipistrellus hanaki. Next base: position 7,001,382 of record NC_140515.1, read on the forward strand.
CCTCGGGAGACTGGTGAGAGGCGGTGACACAGCAGCTGGGGTCTGGCTGAGGAGTGAGCCTGAGGGGCTGGGCATCTGTCTGGGGACGTGGCGGCCCTGCTGGACCACGTGCCACAGCTCCTCAGAGCCCAGCCCCGCGGGCAGCCACAGCCTCCAGCACCGTGAGCGGACAGACAGACAGCCCGGCAGCCCCCGCGGCCTTCAGACGTGGCTCGCCCTGGGCGGGAGGCCTTCTGGGGGCTCCGGGGGGGAGGGCTTTGCAGCCAGTGCTCCCTGCTGGGCCCACGTTCCCGCAGGCCCGGCTCCGTGTGAAAGGCTCTTCTAGGGACCGGCTGCTGACAGGCTCGGAGGGAAAGGCAGGTGGCTCCCCACTGCCCTCGGAGCGCGGCCACGGGCCTGCCTGCTGGGCCAGCAAAGGCTGGCTCCTCTGCCTCCAGGCCTGGCTCCGGCCCTGCCTCTGCCACAGGCCGCTCTCCAGCCTGGAGCTTCTTTAGTCCTTGGTCCTGGCCACCCACCCTGCCCCTGGAGAGAATGCCTTCTCCCATCGCCTCTGGGTTACTCCTCTGCACCCTTAGGACTTGGCCGCCACTCCCCCCAGGAAGCCTTCCCAGAATGCCTCAGGGGAGAGGCCGCGGAGCTTACTGTGAGGATCAGCCATACTGGGTTGGAGTCCCACTTCCTCGCTGTATTAGGTTTTCTAGGACACAAACAATTGGAACTCTTTGGTGAAGTCTGAAACCAGCGTGTCGGCAGAGCTGAGAGGAGGACAGCGCCCGGCACAGAGGCTGGCTCCTGGGCGGGCGCCCGCACTCTCCCGCGCTGTGCACTGCGCGGTCTTCTCTGTGACCCCTCCCCCTCGGCCCCCTCCCCCACGGCCCCCCTCCCCCACGGCCCCCCTCCCCCACGCCCCCCCCCCACGGCCCGCACCTCCCCCACGCCCCCCCCCCACGGCCCGCACCTCCCCCACGGCCCCCCTCCCCCACGGCCCCCCTCCCCCACGCCCCCCCCCCACGGCCCGCACCTCCCCCACGCCCCCCCCCCCACGGCCCGCACCTCCCCCCCTTCCCCCACAGGCCGCACCTCCCCCCCTTCCCCCACGGCCCGCACCTCCCCCACGGCCCCCCTCCCCCACGGCCCGCACCTCCCCCACGGCCCGCACCTCCCCCACGGCCCCCCTCCCCCACGGCCCCCCTCCCCCACGGCCCGCACCTCCCCCACGGCCCCCCTCCCCCACGGCCCCCCTCCCCCACGGCCCCCCCCTCCCCCACGGCCCGCACCTCCCCCACGGCCCCCCTCCCCCACGGCCCGCACCTCCCCCACGGCCCGCACCTCCCCCACGGCCCCCCTCCCCCACGGCCCCCCTCCCCCACGGCCCCCCCCTCCCCCACGGCCCGCACCTCCCCCACGGCCCCCCTCCCCCACGGCCCGCACCTCCCCCACGGCCCCCCTCCCCCACGGCCCCCCTCCCCCACGGCCCGCACCTCCCCCACGGCCCCCCTCCCCCACGGCCCCCCTCCCCCACGGCCCGCACCTCCCCCACGCCCCCCCCCCACGGCCCCCCCCTCCCCCACGGCCCGCACCTCCCCCACGGCCCGCACCTCCCCCACGGCCCGCACCTCACTGCACCTCCCGCCAGGGCCCCCCACCTCCGGGCAAGGTGTGGGGAGGAGCGTCATTGTCTCCCTTTTCCCGGCGAGGAGGCCGAGGAGGCCGAGGCTCGGGAGGAGGCACGGAGCTGGCAGAGCAGGATTAGAACCCACGCCGCCGCCGGGGAGACGCCAGCATCTGGGCCTTCGCCACAAACACAGCAAAGGAAAGTCCTTCCCGTGAGGAGGAGGGAGGAGAACTGAGAGGAGGACGCGGTGAAATGCAAACCCCAGGAGACTGCCAGCGGGCAGGAGGCTTCTGCGGGCGGACCGCTGGTCACGCGCCGGCCGGAACAGAGCGGGCGCAGGCTCCAGGGAAGCGGGCTGGGTCCGAGGGCGGAGGCCCTGTGGCAGGCTCCCCCCGGAGCTCCGCGCTCGGCGGGCTCTGCGGCCGCAGGAACCCGGGTTCCGTGCTCCGCTCTCCGGCTGGACCGGCCACCAGAGGAGCAGGAACAGACTCACAGGAGGAAGTCCGAGGTAGACACGCGTGGGCGCCCACAGGGACCCGGGAAATGCCGGAGCCCGGGAGGCAGCCGGGGCGGGAGTCTGCGGGGGAGGGCAGTGGGTGCTGGCTCAGGGCGGAGGGGGACCGGCCGGAGGCCTTGCTGGGCTCAGAGGGGCAGGGCCTGCTCCCAGGCGGCTGCCCCTAGGGCTGGGGGCGGGGGACCAGGCCAGGCCCCCGCTGAAGCCGGCTCTGTCTGGTCTCCTGGGCAGGAACGGAGGGTCAGAGTGCCCTGAGCCGTGTCTCTCCCTGACCAGCCGAGCACCGGCACCCAGAGCGGCTCCAAGGCGGCGCACGGGTCCCTTCACCAGCTTCCAAGCTAATGGCAGTGAGCGACCTGGCTCAGCGGCCTGAGCCTCAGTTTCCTTATTCTGCGACCCGAGGTGTCCCTCTGTCCCGGAGCGTCTGAGGCCGACAGAGCGATGCGGGCACGGCGCTGGGCGCGGGCACGGCGCTGGGCGCGGGCACGGCGCTGGGCGCGGGCACGGCGCTGGGCGCGGGCACGGCGCTGGGCGCGGGCACGGCGCTGGGCGCGGGCACGGCGCTGGGCGCGGGCACGGCGCTGGGCGCGGGCACGGCGCTGGGCGCGGGCACGGCGCTGGGCGCGGGCACCGAGGCTGCTCCTCCTCTGTGCTCAGCCAGCGTGGCCGCCTCCCGCTCTGGCAGCCACCTCCCTCCCACCCCAGGCTTTTAACGAGTTTAGTATTTTCATCAAATCATTCCTCCTGCAACACAGGGCAGGGAGAGGCTAAAAATAGCTCCAGCGCCACATGCAGGTCCGAATGCGGAGGCTGCGCAGCGCTCAGAGACGGTTTCCTAGGAAATGAGGGCGGCAGTGAGGCCGCTGCCAGGCAGCCGCCAACGCGGCGGCCGCCTGCGAAGGCACATCTTCCCGTGGCATCCGCCCGGCGAGGTGTGGGCTGGGCGGCGCCGGGCAGATCCAGGGGCTGGTACCGGGGCCTCAGCCAGAAGCTACTCCTTCCTTTAGAGAAAGGGGGTCCACGGCCAGGGTTCCTCCCCAGGACCCCGGGGCCCCTCCCACCAGGGCCTGGCACCATCCGCCTTGCCAGCTGGTTTCCTCTTCTGACACGCTCTGCCCCGCGATCCTGTCTTCAACAACGTGCGTCCGACGGCATTTTATTTGTTAAGGAAAGCAAGTCCGCGGATAAGCACCCCCACGAAGCCTTGTGGGCTCCTCTGCGCCCGCCCCGCAGTGAAGCGGGCTGGTGTCCAGTGAAGCGGGCTGGGGTCCGAGGGCGGAGGGCCTGCCCCAGGTGTTTCCAGACCCCAAACACTAGGTGCTCATTGCTGAATAAATAAATGATATATTAAGTTCTCTATACATGTTGGTTGTGTGCAACGCAGAGCGGGAGGTGCGTGCCTGGCCCTCGAGTGTCCTGTCCAGCTGGTCTGGGTCGGGCCACGAACATGCACATCTCGGGCCACGAACATGCACATCTGATGCGAATGCTGCCCTCAGGGAAATGAACTTTATTTTTTTTGTTAGTCCTTACCCAAGGATATTTTCCCATTGGTTTTTAGAGAGAGTGCAAGGGAGGGGGAGACAGAGAGAGAGAGAGAGAGAAAGAGAGAGAGAGAGCAAGAAACATCGATGTGAGAGAGACACATCAATTGGTTGCCTCACACATGAGCCCCGACCAGGGCTGAGAATTGAGCCTGCAACTGAGGTTCGTGCCCATGACTGGAATGGGAGTTAGGACCCTTCAGTCCGAGGGTCAATGCTCAATTACTGAGCTGAACCGGCCAGGGCAGGGAGACAGGGACCCAGCCTCCTCCCCTCCCGTCCTCCCACGCTGGCAGCAGACTCCAATGCGCCAGCCCTACTTCCCACAGACTTTCTGCCCCTGGATCTTGGCTTCGGTCTTGCTGCCTGGGGGGCCCTCCCTCCCGCTTCCCATGTGTGGTTTAAGTCTAAGTAAGAGCAACCGCTTATTGATCAGAAAGCACATATGCTTCCCTCTTCACAGTGCACAGTGAGCACTGTCGTCATCTCTCTTCTAACGTGAAAAACCTGGCATTCAGATGGCAAGTCCCTGCCCAGATCCCAGGGTCAGTCAAGGTCTGCATTTCAAACTCACCTCATGCCCTCAGGAAGCCTTTCTAAAGCTTCAGCTGGACTGTGCACGCCTTCTTGGAGACCCTGCACTCCAGGATGTCACGCACCGGACCCTTGCATAGCAGACATCTTCCTGCTCGAACTGTCTGCTGCTTAAAGGTATAGACTTATCCTAATCATTACAGTATCCCAACTGCCTAAAAGAGGGTCTGGCATTAGTAATGCTAGCTTGCTGGATGATGGCTAGTAATGATTACTTAAATGTTTGTTAAATGAATGAATAAATGAATGAATGGCTGCTATCTGATCATTATTAAAAAAATGCATAAACACTAGGTGCTCATTGCTGAATAAATAAATGATATATTAAGTTCTCTATACATGTTGGTTGGCTGGCTGGATGAATTAATAGTAGCTGCTAAAAAATGCTTGCTGAGTAAATTAATAAATACATGAATGGCTAATAGGTGCTCATTAAATGTTTATTGCCCAGCTAGATGAATGGATGGTTGACTGGTAGATGGATGGAATGGGGTGAGTTGATGGATGGATAAATGGTTAAATGGTGGAGTGGGTGGATATGTAGGTTGGTGCATAGATGGATGAATGGGTAAATAAATAAAAGGATGGGTGCCCTTGGGTCTGAAAGGATGGGTAGATGGATGGTGAGTAGATAGGTGGATGGATGAATGGATGGGTGGGTGGGTAGCTAGGTTGGTGTACAGATGGTTGAATAGAGGGAGAAACAGATGTGTGAGGTGGTGGGTAGATGAATAAAAGCGAGTTGGTGGTAGGGTGTGTGGGAGCTAGGACCATGACTTTGGCATTGTTAGCATGGGACACTGTGTGTAATGTCACTTCAGCTAGACAGATGACAAAAAGTGAGTTAGTCATAACATGCCAGTGCACATCGAGTGTGTAGCCAGCAGGGCAGCCTAAGGGTTTTTTGAATCACCAACTATAACTTGGAAAACCAGTTTGATAATGCATCATGAGCACAGGAAGGGGCCGTGGAACTATTACAAATGTCAGGAGGCCTTCCAGCTGCAAGACTGGGACTTGACGGTTATGTTTCTGAAGCATTTGTTTTAATAACTAATTATTTTTCCTCTCTGGACATACCCGTATTTTTTGGCGTATAAGACGACCCCCTAATTTTACAGTTAAAACATAGGTTTAGGCCTATATTCGCTGTATAAGACTACCCCCTCTCCCCCCCACTTCAAAGAAAAGACTTACTTTGCCATCAAGATCTGCAGGTAATTTTTGTGCAATTTTGGTCTTTTGCCCCCGATTTTCGGTTGACTTTTTTTCGTTTCAAAAGTCATCTTATACGCCGGAAAATACGGGTATTTTCCTTGGAAGGGAGCAGTGAGTGTCACTGGAAGTTGAAGATCTGCACTCCACAATTGAATTCACTAACAAGCCAGAGATATGAACCTCTACCTGCCAGGTGGGAAGAGGAACCCTGAAGTCCTAGCCAGGTGTCACCCTGCAGTAGCCCCCTGAAGCTGGCTGGGACTTGCAAAGAATCTAGAACACCTGAGCCAAAACTCAGGTGGATATCTAAAGATCTAAAGGTTTGAAAGTTATTTGATATTGATCTAAATAAAATGATCAACCATGTGTTGTTGTTTTTTTAAATAGTTTGACATGAAATATTGAAAATGATTAAAAGCCAGCACCTGCAACCAAGACCAGCAAGGCTACCATTTAAAATTGAAGGAGAGCCGAAACCGGTTTGGCTCAGTGGATAGAGCGTTGGCCTGCGGACTGAAAGGTCCCGGGTTCGATTCCAGTCAAGGGCACGTACCTTGGTTGCGGGCACATCCCCAGTAGGGGGTGTGCAAGAGGCACCTGGTCGATGTATCTCTCTCATCGACATTTCTAACTCTCTATCCCTCTCAATTCCTCTCTGTGTAAAATCAATAAAATATATATTTTTTAAAAAAATTGAAGGAGAAATACAGAGCTTCCCAGACAAGAAAATGCTAAAGGAGTTTGTTACCACCAAACCAGTACTACAAGATATGTTAAAGGGCCTGCAAGAAGAATAAGGGGGAGGAAGAGGATGAGAAGAATGATGAGAAGAAGAAGGAGGAGGAGGAGAAAAACAACTATAAGGGAACTTAGTTAAAAGAATAAAATAGCAATAAAGACCTATATATCAATAATCACTTTAATGTAAATGGCTTAAATCCTCCAATCAAAAAACTTAGGGTAGCTGAATGGATAAGAAAACAAGACCCATATATATGCCATTTACAAGAGACCAACTGGAGAACAAAAGATACACACAGACTAAAAGTAAAAGGATGAAAAAGACTTTTTATGCAAATGGAAAATTTTTTAAAAATAAAATTTTTAAATTCAGTAATACTTATATCTGACAAAATAGACTTTAAAACCAAAGCTGTAGTAACAGAAAAAGAAGAATACTACATAATAATAAAGGGAGCAATTCAATGAGAGAATATAACCCTTGTAAACATTTTTGTGCTCAACAGAGGAGCACCTAAATAGGTATAGCAAATCTTGATGGACATAAAGGGAGAGAATGACATAGTAGAGCATTTTAACATTCCATTGTCATCAATGGCTAGATCTTCCAGAGAAAAAATTAATAAGGGAATGGTGGAAGATTAAAAAATGGTGGCGGAAAGAGTGGATGCTGCACAGACAAGCCCCAGGACCAAATTGGAATTGCAACTAAAATACAGAAAAACTTCCTGAATAACCAACTGAAGACTTGCTGGAGAGAACCCTGGTAATGAGGATGGAAAGTGGAGGCTGCATAGAGATGGGAAGGAGGGGTGGAGGCATGAAAAGGCTGGCCGGGCTCCTACAAACAGCACCTGAAGTTCTGGAGAAATATTGTTCGGGGCAAAAATAGACTACTTGTGACTAGTTATGTTTATAAGAAACATTAATCATGTCTGTTGGCCATGATTGCCTTGTTCTGATTAAGGAAAGGACACTCTAACTTGGCTGGAAGTTGCAACCCCTGGGACCTGGGAGTCAACCTTGGACCTGGGAGTCAATCTTGGAATGTGGTCCATTCTCATTCAAGAACTGCCTGTTATCATGGAAACATTAACAACCTTTCCCAGTCAATGGAGTTCCACCCCAGCCTGCATTGCCTCCTTCCCCATACCTATAATCCCTGCTTCCCCATGTAATCCTTGTCCTACCCAAGCAGCTGGCTAATGGGTCTGCAGAGCAGATGACCTGCTGCCCTCCATATTGCTGGCAGTATTGAATAAATGCTCATGTATGATTCAACCATGACTCTGCTTAATTGACTTAAATAGTAGCAGGCAGCACAGACCCATTGGTTGTCTGGTTACTCAGCTGTGGGGGTTGCCACTGAGAACTCTGGGGTCTACGCCCGAAGCTGGGCTGCCCAGCAGAGAGCACCAGAACCGAGAAGAGACCCCACATAACATCTGACTGTGAAAGGCAGCGGGGTTGTTGTCTGCCAGGGAGAGACTGCTGGAAATGCAGGCAACCTCTTAAAAGGCCAGCACACAAAATTTCCTGTTCAGCCGCTCACCTTGTGCTCCTGTACAGAGAGGGCAGAGTGGACTGGAGCTGTAGAAGGGGAAGGCAGGGTTGAGGGCTCTTGGGTTAAAGCTCAGAAGACAGACATACTGGTTTCCTATGCTGAGTCATCCCTCACACTGAAGAGTCATCTTTATTACACAGACAATTGTGTAATTGTCCAGGTGGTTTTCCCAGGGGGGAAGACAGTTGACCCACTCTATTGGAAAACACCTTGCCTCCCAGTGTGAAATTTCTGAGACCAATTAAGAGACTGAGAATAACAATTAGCCTCCAGGCGGAAGCAACTGCCCCACTCTGTTGGGAAAAATTCTTGCCACATCTATGGGTGATTGTCTGAGGGTTATTCAAGACTATATCTAATCAGTCTGAAAGCAGAGGCAGTCTCTGGAGGCTTTGAGTCTTTGCCTAATCTAATGAGTGTTTGACACTGTCCTGCACTAGAGATTGAGAGGTGGAGTAGATCTAATACATAGTCACAAACCTAAACAAGAACCCAAAATGAGGAGACAAAGAAATTCGAGCGTCCCATGTTGGGCTTCCAGTTTTGATTCAGGGGTCAGGTTCAGGGTTCGGGCTCTGGAGGAGGCTGCACACAAATGAAAGAGACTAGACAAGAAAGGATAAATTTGGGAATATTGGGTGGCAGGCAGGAGCCCAACTCAAGGGGAAGGGCTCCACCCTGCTCTGGCCTTGCTATCCCTTTTATTAATACTATGGGATACAAAGTCTTAATAATAGCCAATCAGCAGGCAATCCCAACAATAGCCAATCAGCAAGAATTTACATAAAACTAAAAGGTGGAAGTTGCTTTAGCTACCATTGTCTACTAGACAGTGGGTGCTTGGCTCTGACCTTTCAAAGCTTCAAGGTTGACCAGCCTTCTGGGTTTCTTGTCCATACCTTTCTGAAGGCAAAATCTCCCCCGTTTTTTTCCTTAAAATATCTTGCATCTGCAGACTAGAAATATACATATAAGAACAAAAATGAGACAAGCAATAGTGGTTTTGGTGAGAGCCAAATGAATCAGACTGTAGTAAGTTTCTTTCCAGGCCAATAGTTCCTTGAATCCCAATTTCAATGTCCAACAGTTTTGAGTCCCAATTTCAATGTCAACAGTTCCTTATGTGTACATGTCAGCAATGATATTTCAGTTCTGGATGGTGGACAAATAGTGGTAATCCAGGTCCGACCCTCTCTGGTTTGGTCCTGGGCAACCTGCAGGACACACAGCTGCTGACTGCATCCAAATAGCCGTGCCACAAGAAATCTTATTACAGTAACCTTGACTACTATTTTACTGTCAAATTTAATACTCTAACAACAATCTTAGTTTATCCCGTAAATACCAATGAAAGAGATTTAAAAATTTTTAAAGTTCTCCTTTTTATTAAGCTAGTATTTTATTTTCAAAGAGTATCTTCTTTGGCTAATTTGTATATACAAAGTCTCCATAACTTTCTTAGAAGACTTAATCAAATTTCTTACAATGCCATTGGCTTATTCAAAGGGAGGGGTGGGCCTTTGCTGTTTCAAGATGGCGGCCTCCATGGGAGCAGCAAGACATGTGGTCATCATGGCAGCTGCCAAATCATAACATTTATAAGTAAAATATAGTTATTACTTTTTTTTAAACATTTTTTTAATTGATTTTCCACAGAGAAGAAGGAAGAGGGATAGGGAGCTAGAAATGTCGATGAGAGAGAAACATCGATCAGCTGCCTCCTGCACACCCCCTTCTGGGGATGTGCCTGCAACCAATGTACATGCCCTTGACTGGAATCAAACCTGGGACCCTTCAGTCCGCAGACCGACGCTCTATCCACTGAGCCAAACCGGTTTTGGCTATAGTTATTACTTTTTAAAATATATATTTTATTGATTTTCCACAGAGAGGAAGTGAGAGGGATAGAGAGCTAGAAACATCGATGAGAGAGGATCATCGATCAGCTGCCTCTTGCACACCCTACCCAATGTACATGTCCTTGACTGGAATCAAACCTGGGACCCTTCACTCCACAGACTGACGTTCTATCCACTGAGACAAACTGGCTTCACCTAGTTATTAATTTTTATTTGATAAAGCTTTTTATCAAAAAATTGATAAAAAGTATATTAGATGAGTTAAGTATATTTCAAGTATATTAGATGAGTTAAATTCAAAATATTTTCTTTGAGAAGAAAGAATAACTTCTTGAATTACTCTGGGTCCTTGGAGCTCTCCAAGAATCATCTCTGTTAAAGCCTTGAAATTTTCACATGGAAAAAAACCCATCAAACAAATACCTATATATGATTTAAAGATTATATTACTTTTTATATTATTTTAAGATAGCAATTAAATTTTAAACTGGTCTTTATATTCAAAATTTGGTTGGGATCACATGATTAATACTTGTTAATTTAATTAGACCAATAAACATATTTTTAATTTCTAATTATTTTCAGAAAAACACTTTTTTAATTTTTATACTTTAGTCATTTAGTTACCACAATTACATTTTCTCCTAAATCAATTTGAACTTTAAACTTTTAGAGCTGGCAAGTCAAATATTTAGCTTTTCCTAGATTAATAACACATTTCTAAGAATTTCCTAGATTAATAATACATTTCTAAGAATACATTTTAAAAATACAAGACACAATTATTCAATACCTTCAATTTTCTCTAGATTTTTTCATGAGGCAAATTTAAGCTTTACTTTTTATTTGCTAGTGGCTCTGGAAAACCAGGTTTGGCCCATTTGAATGTAAATTACCACATTCTTTACAGATGGAAATGGAAGACCTGCTTTTCTGGGGGAAGGGCGGCCATATTGGCTTGCTCCGTGTCTCCGGTCCCCCACATCCTGCTTGCTCTGGGGAAGTTTTCAGTAACAGATCTTGCCACGTATATTTTCATGTTTAATAGATACAGACAGATCTTAAATTCTTTCTTTCTTTTTCCTTTTCCCAAGTAATTACTAGTACCCAATTTGGCCAAATTTTGCATTTCCCTGGAACTCTTCTTTAACTTTTAAACAAAACTTTAAGTAATCTCATATAGCCCTGCCCTCTCCTGCAGCCTTTGAATTTCTTCACACCAGTCAGTTTCAGCAGCAGAGTTTCATTTCTTATTACAGATTTTAGATTCCAAATACAAATTAAGATTTTAATTTGAACAAGAAATCACATTCCTTAAGTATGCAAACCAAAAGTCTATAATAAATTTTACTTTATAACCTAATTCTTCCCCATTAGCCTGGCTGAAAAGACGTTCCCACCCTACTTACAGATTGCAGCTCTGCAGCTGATCGTGGGCTTCGCATGCGGTGAATTTCCCTCACCTATATGGTGATCTGTCCCCCACCTTTCGGTATAATCTTCTTTTCTTTGCTCTAGGCAAAAATATCATCTCCTCCACAGGCCCCTCAAGGGTGTCTGCCTGCCCGTTTAGGCCTGATCCCAGTGGGTCGCCCCAACTGCCCAGTGGGATCGGGTTTAAAAGGGCAGTTGGACATCCCTCTCACAATCCAGGACTGCTGGCTCCCAACTACTTCTGCCTGCTAGCCTGATCACCCCCTAATCACTCTCCTGCCAGCCCGATTGCCCCTAACTTCCCTCCCCTGCATGCCTTGTCCCTTCCAACTGCCCTCCCCTACAGGATAGTCACCTCTAACTGCCCTCCCCTGCAGGCCTGTCCCTCTAGCTGCCTTTTCCTGCAGACCCAGTCACCCCTAACTGCCCTCCCCTCCTGGCCTGATTGCCCTCAACTGCCCTCCCCTGCAGGCTATCATGTGGTGTCCATCTTGTGGTGTCCATCTTGTGTCCACATGAAGGTGGCCATGTTTGACCACATGGGGGCAGCCATTTGTGTGTTAGAGTGGTGGTCAATTTGCATATTAGACTTTTATTATATAGGATATTTCTGATGAACATAGATGCTAAAATCCTTAATAAAATATTAACAAACCAGATCCAGCAATACATGAAAAGATCATACACTACGACCAAGTGGGATTTATTCTGGAGTTCCAAGGCTGATGCAATATCCACAAATCAATGAAGGCAGTACAACACACAAACACACGAAGGCTAGAAACCACCTGGTGCCTGGCCAGTGTGCTCAGTGGGCTGAGTGTTCTGTGCACAGAAAGGTCTCCCACTGGATTCCTGGTCAGAAGCCATGAGCTCACCCAGGAAAGCAATCCACTCTGTCCTGCCTCTTACGGTCCTGCCTGTTTGATCTGCCCATTGCCTACCCTGCCAGGCGTTCGTCTCTGCCTTGTGGTTTGGGAGAGAATTAAGTTGCACAGTTCAAGGAAAGCATTATGGTCAGTGCGTGAGCCCTAATAAATCCACTGTCTTAGTGAATGGCAACTCTGTCCTAGGCAGAATCCTCAAACTATCCACATCCTACTTGTAACGTGGCTGAAGACCTACTCGGCGCTCCCCACCTCCTCTGCAGGGTGGGCCACGACCTCCTGTGGCCCCCAGCCCTGCAGCTCTCCACACAACCAGCGTTGGCTCATCGCTCCATTCTGCTCCGAAGAGTCCATTCTTCTCAGCATAAGAGGCACTTCCCTCAGTGGCCCGCAGGCTGTGTGAATGGGGTCCGCTCCCCCCCCCCAATGCAGGGTCCTCCTCGCCCCCACGGGCTCCTCGCCTCCGAGGACCGAGGACGGAGGACCGGCCAGCGCGTCCTGTCTCGCTTTGGCTGCGGTGTCCACGCGGCCCGCTCCTCCCTCCGCCTCTCTCAGGCCACAAGGCCTCTCCTCGCCCCCATTTAGACGGACTCCCCGTCCCCCTCCTCCTAACTTCTCTCCGAGCACCGCTTCCTCACACACCCACTCTTCCTGTTTGTTTGCTGTCCCCCTCCACGGAGCATCAGCCCGAGGAGGGCAGGTTTTTTTGTCTGTTTCGGTCCCTCCCTGTGGGACAATCCGTCACGTGGTAGGTGCTCATTAAATACTTGCTGAAGGAGTGGCTGTTGATTGTTGCTATGGAGAGGGCACAGTGAGGGAGCTATTGAGCTACACCCGCTGTGGCAGACATGGTTGAGGGAAATATGGGCTGTGGCATCTGCTGCGGGGCGGGGTGTGTGTGTGTGTGTGTGTGTGTGTGTGTGTGTGACTCCCGGTGTCCTGCCTGGGCACCGGGCATTCCTTTTGGAGGCTCAGGGGAAGGAGCTGGCTTGGAGGGAGGACCAGATGGCCAGCTGGCCCCGGACAAGCTTGAGGTGCTGCTAGCGTGTCCAGGTGCTGCATAGTTGCTGACAGAGACAGGGACCAGGGTGCCGGGGAGGCCCAGCAGGGCAGAATGCTGGGCACCTGCAGGCGGCGAACTGGAGCCCTCAGGACGAACCTGGAGAACAGATCTCTCACCCCGTGCCCGCGGCGTTGGGCGGACATTAGGGAGCAGGGGCCTGTGGCCAGGGCAGCCCAGCAGGCCGGAGCCGAGCAGCCTCTCAGGTGCCGGGTGTGGCAGAGGACAGGCCAGGCTTGTCAGAGAAGGAAGTCTGGTTTTCTAAAGTAAATTTCTTTTTTTAAAAAGACGTTTTATTCAAACTTTGCCAAAGTGCCATATAGGCCCAATATTCCATATCTGCGAGCTGGATTAGGCCTGGGCAACCCACCGGTTACCTGTAGAGAAGAGGGACGAAGAAGCAGCGGGCAGGACCGGAGGGTGGCGTGCAGGGCGCTGTCTGGCCAAGGACATGAGGTGCAGCTGTGAGCAGGGCACAGGAGAGCTGGGAGCCGCGGGCCGGGAGTCTGGGAGGACATTTGTCCCTCGGGACACGTGGGATGTTGGCAGGAGGTGGGCACGGCGGGAAAAGCCGCCTGCTCCCAGGCGGGGCTCCTGGCTTCCTTACAGCCGTGAGGGGAGCCCGGTTCCCCGGGGGTGAGCAGGCGGCCGGCGGCGTCCCAGCCGCGGCGGAGGCGGCAGGCTGACACTGCCAGGCCCGCACCACAGGCACAGGCACTGCGGTAAACATGGAGGATGTGAGCGCAGGGGAGGGATCACCACCCACATCCCAGCACAGGTCCCGGGCTGGTGGCCACCTGTCCCTGTGCTGAGAGCCACCGGGAGCCAGCAGCCCCACCAGACTGCACAGAGCGACAGCTCCCCCGGCCGCCACCGAGAGCCAGCAGCCCCACCAGACTGCACAGAGCGACAGCTCCCCCGGCCGCCACCGGGAGCCAGCAGCCCCACCAGACTGCACAGAGCGACAGCTCCCCCGGCCGCCACCGGGAGCCAGCAGCCCCACCAGACTGCACAGAGCGACAGCTCCCCCGGCCGCCACCGAGAGCCAGCAGCCTCGTGTGACTGAGCAGCAGATGTAAACATGCAGCCGTGAGCCAGGGCTGCAGCCGGCCACGCAGGCCCAGGCTTTCGGGAGAAACCTCCCGCCCCCTTCCTCGGCCACAGTGGAGGCGCTTCCAGCCAGCAGAGCACCCCAAACGGAGGCGTGCTCTCCTTTCTCAGAGCTCTGCCCCCAGCGCAGCCCTCACAATAGAAGGCCCACGATGCTTCCTCCCGGATCTGCTGTGAGTCTGTCTCCCAGAGGGACCTGTGGGCAGGAGGGACGGGCAGGGACGGGCTCTGGTTTGGCAAGATCCAGGCATTCCTGGATTCTTAGCACATTTGCATCTGATAAGGTCTCAGGCCCCTAACAAGCTATTTATTTTTTCCTGGTATTCTAATAAAAAAAGAACTTTACTTATAATGCTCACGCACATTCCCTTCATAGATGTAAAGTAATCAGAAGGTCTTCCCCAGGGCTAAAACTGGCTGCGGGTTTCCTCCAAGCTCTCCTCCTGCACACAGGCACACACGTGCGCGCGCTCACACACACACACACACACACACACACACAAACACACCCTGCAGTGTTTTCGCTCCCAGATGGGATCAGACTGTAGGTGGGACCGGCTTGGCCCCGGGCCGAGCCGTGGGCAGTGCCGCGTGGGAGGAGCGAGGCCGTGCCCCGGAGTGCACTCCCGTGGTGCCCGGGCTGTCCTGCCCCTGGCTGCCCTCCGCCAGGCCTCACACACAGACCGTGCGGCAGCACACATCCTCCTCCGCCTTCCCGGGGGCACGTCTGGGCTTTGTGTCCAGGGAGACTTCCATGTGAGGAAGCGTCGGTCTGTTGCCCCTGGTGGGCCGGCGCAGGAGCGGCCGGGGCAGCTGAGCGGGCGGCGGCGCCGGGACAGCCGGAGCAGACAGGCCGGAGCTGCGGCGTGACTGCTGTGTGCGGAGTCCTCCTCCCGCTCAGACTCCGGCCCCACTGCAGGGGGAGGCCCAGGCCTTAAGAGGCGTTGAGTGTCCCGTCCCCGAGGCCTGCGGTGGCCGGAGAGCACCCCCGCTGGCAGGAATGAGCGCCTGTGGTGCCAGCGGAGAGGCCCAGTGTCTGCACAGAGGCCTGGCCCGGGAGTGACGCCGAGCGCTGAGCACCCAGCGGCAGTGAGTCTGGCCTCTGTGCAGGGCGAAGCTCCCGCGGCTCAGGAGCAGCGCCCTCAGGCAACGCCGACGTGGGAGAGGTGTCCTCCCTCCCATCTGCTCACGGCCCAGCATGGAGCCAGGAAACCACTCAGCAGCTCGCCCGGGCCTGGCACCCAGCGAGACAGCCGGCGGCTGGCCAGCCGGCGTGGGCACCCCCAGCTGTCTGCATGCAGCTGGTCTCTTCGAGGGCCCTGGAGTCTGAGGACCTGGGAGCCTATCCAGCAGGACCTGTGGCAAAGTGTGTGTGTGTGTGGGGGGGGGGGAGGCGGGGGGGCTGGGAGGAAGGCTGGGAATGCCGGAAGAAGGATTTCCTGGGGTTGAGGTTGCTGTTTCTATTCACCGTCCTCCCCGCCAGCCAGTCGGAGAGCCACACTTCTCACTCCCGCCCTCCGCCCCCGGACCTGCTCCTCGGCAGGAAGATGCCCAGTTGAAGCAGGAGGTTTGCTTCCCGCTCCCGCTTCCTTCCTCAGCGGCTCTTGGAAGGTCCAGGAGGGACAGGGACTGCGGCGCGGGGCGGGCTCCCGCACTCCCGGGCCCTGGAGGAGCACCTGCCCGCGGTGCAGGTCCCGAGCCGGCTCTCGCTCGCTCGCGCCCGCGCAGCCACGGAACGCACTGTGCCCGTCCTCTGGAAGGGCTGCTGTCGGAGGGGCGGGCCTCATGCAGGGGATGAGCCATGGGGGTCTCCGTGCCCACACAGGAGGATGGGCATCTGTGCATCAGCCTGCAGTGCCTGCCCACAGCGGGGAGAGGGGGCCAGTGGCCATCACCACCTTGGCTGTCCATCCTGGCGAGCTGCTCTGACTCAGCCGGCCGTGGGGGCCCCTGTGGAAGTGGGCACGCTCCCTTCATCCTCAGAACAGCTGTGAGGCAGGCACTGCTCCCACCAGTGAGCAGATGGGTAAACTGAGGCACAGAGGAGTCAGAATCCTGCCATGGCTACGCAGCAAGTCATGGCAAAACTGGCATGCCAGTTCCGGCTGGCGCCCACAGCGCCCGCTGCAGGGCTGCCCGAGCCAGGCGGCCCTCCGGATGGGCTTCCTGCTCTGTCGAGGGGCCAGCAGCCTCCCTGTCCCCACGGCTCTGGGCAGCGGGCGGCCTGGGCTCAGCAGCCTGATCAGCAGCCCTGCCTCCGGGGCTCGCTCTGCCCCCGGCCCGCAGAGCCTGGCGGCCGAGGCCAGTCACGCATCCGGGGCGGAGTCCTCACACTGGACGGGCTCTTCCCAGCGAGGCTGGCCCTTCTGTGCCCGCGTGGGGTGACCACTGTCAAAGCCGGGGCCCTTACCGGGCATCAGCTCTTCCTGGTCTGGATATCAGCTTTTTTTTTTTTTTTTAAGAGAGGGAGAGGGAGAGAGAAAGATTGATGAGAGAGAGGACACACCTGGGATAGAGCCTACAACACAGGCATGTGTCCTGACCAGAAATCAAACCAGCAACTTTCCAGTGCAGAGGGCACACCCAACTTCTGAGCCACACAGGCCAGACCCAGCGTCAGCAACTGGAGACCCAAGACTGGTGGGGACTGACCCTTCCTTCTCTGGGCACAAGTGGGTGCACATGCTTCCAGCTTCCAGTAAGCACCCTGAACACGGGGGAGGGGAGGGGGGCCGGGCTGCTTGGCCCACGCCCACCTTCAGCATCTGCCCCCCCACCCCCGGGCCCAGCTCCTGGGCCTGAGAGAGGGCACCACTGTGCGGGCAGAGGAGAGTCTGGGATGACAGCATGACTGAGAGGTGCCCTGCCAGGCGCGGCCAAGTCTGTGCGGGCACTTTGCTGTTAGTTCTCCCGCCCCAGCTCGGCCCTGCAGTGGTAGTTGCCTCACAGGCTGGAACACAGGCGACAGAAAGCCAGGCGCTGCCCAGGCCCAGCTGTAAGACCCCCGCTGGTGTCCCACAGAGGAAGGCGGCAGCTCCTCTGAGGAGAGGAGAGGAGCGGAGGGGTGGGTGGCACTCAGGGGAAACCGTGTCCGCACACCCACAGGCTGGGATCTGACCTCCCACCAGAGCCAGAGCACGCCCCTCAGGCAGCAGCTCCGACGCCCCCCACCGCGCCCACAGGAAGGGCCTCTATGGCAGGAGGACCCGGCAGGAACCAGGTTCCCAGGCCTGGCCAGCACAGCCACCAGCCCGGGAGGGGGGGACTGGGCCCAGCGCCCCTGCGAGGCGGGGGCCGGCCGCCCCCGGGGCCAGGGCCCAGGGCTGCAGCTGGGACCCCACCCCCAGCTTGGCTCTGCAGCCCCGGACCCTGCTCCAGCTCCGGTGCTGTCCCACCCCCTCCTGTCCCCTCCCCTCCCCTTCCCTCCCCTCCCTTCCCTTTCCCTCCCTCCCCTCCCCTCCCCTCCCCTCCCCTCCCTGGGTCAGCTCCCCCTCCCCTCCCCTCCCCTCCCCTCCCCTCCCCTCCCCTCCCAGGGTCAGTTCCGTGGTGGGCAGTCCGGGCCTCTGAGTGGGGCCGTGAAAACTCCTCGGGAATTCTCACATGCGGCCTAGCCTACCCCGCTGAGTCAGAGGAGACAGGCTGGAGGGAAAGGCCCCCTCAACCCGCAGCCCCCTCTGCCTGCACCGAGCCAGGGCCCAGGGGGCAGCTGCAGTGCAAGCACAGGGAGTTAGCATCCAGCGGCCTGAGGGGAGCTGGGTGGCGGGTACAGACAGCACCCACACCTCCTCCGAGCTGAGAGGTGGGTACAGACAGCACCCACACCTCCTCCGAGCTGGGAGGCGGGTACAGACAGCGCCCACACCTCCTCCGAGCTGGGAGGTGGGTACAGACAGCACCCACACCTCCAGGGGAGCTGGGTGGTGGGTACAGACAGCACCCACACCTCCTCCGAGCTGGGAGGTGGGTACAGACAGCGCCCACACCTCCTCCGAGCTGGGAGGTGGGTACAGACAGCACCCACACCTCCAGGGGAGCTGTGTGGTGGGTACAGACAGCACCCACACCTCCAGGGGAGCTGTGTGGTGGGTACAGACAGCACCCACACCTCCTCCGAGCTGGGAGGTGGGTACAGACAGTGTCCACACCTCCTCCAAGCTGGGAGGTGGGTACAGACAGCGCCCACACCTCCTCCGAGCTGGGAGGTGGGTACAGACAGCACCCACACCTCCTCCGAGCTGGGAGGTGTGTACAGACAGCGCCCACACCTCCTCCGAGCTGGGAGGTGGGTACAGACAGTGTCCACACCTCCTCCGAGCTGGGTGGTGGGGACAGACAGTGTCCACACCTCCTCCGAGCTGGGAGGTGTGTACAGACAGCGCCCACACCTCCTCCGAGCTGGGTGGTGGGTACAGACAGCGCCCACACCTCCTCCGAGCTGGGAGGTGGGTACAGACAGCGCCCACACCTCCTCCGAGCTGGGAGGTGGGTACAGACAGTGTCCACACCTCCTCCGAGCTGGGTGGTGGGGACAGACAGCACCCACACCTCCAGGGGAGCTGGGTGGTGGGCGCAGACAGCGCCTCACACAGTCCTGGGGTAACACTCTCAAGCAGGTGCTTTGGCTCCCATTCACAGATGGGAGACCATTCAGACACCATGTGGCTGCCCAGGGCTGGTGGAGCGGACTCTGAGGCTCCTGGAGGGTGTGGGAACTGGATCTGGGTGCTAAGGCAGCGATCTGGGGCCAGCCAATGGGAGGGGAACAGGCAGGCAGTGGGCAGAGCGGCAGGTGGTGCAGTGGGAGTGAGGGAAGAAGGTAGGACCCAGCCCAGGGCCTCCTGGCCCTGCTCCCGGCCTCAGCCTGCTGTTCTCCGGCTGCAACCCCCTCCCCTGCCCCCGCTGAGGCTCCACTCTCTCGGGAGTCACCAGACTGAGCTGGGAGTCTGAACCTGACCGGTAATAGCCGCTCTGGGCCGCTCCGCACCACCGCGGGGGTTTCTCCTGAGTCTGAAGCGGGATAGGCGTGCGGCCTCTAGGGGAGGGGGACTAGCGCCCACAAAGGCCAGGCCCTGCTGCCGGTGCCCAGGCTGCCTTCCAGCTGCCCCCGGCTGCCTGCCTGCCTCCCCCCGAGCCCCGGGCAGAGGCGCCCTGGTCTCCTCGGACCTGTGCCCAGCAGTGCTTGGGAGGCAAGGTTCTGTGCGAAGGGCTTCTGACCTGGCCTTGGGGTGGGTCTCCGTGATAGAGATGTGCATGCAACCTCTGTCCTCCTCCTCCCCCTCCCCCCTCCTTCCTCCTCCTCCCCCTCTTTCCCCTCCCCCTCCCTCTTCCTCCCCCTCTTTCCCCTCCCCCTCCCTCCCCCTCCCCCTCCTCCCCCTCCTCCCCCCCTGCCCCTCCTCCCCCTCCTCCCCCCCTCCTCCTCCCCCTCCTCCTCCCCCTCCCCCCTCCACCCCCTCCTCCCCCTCCTCTCCCCCTCCTCCCCCTCCCCCTCTCCCCTCCTCCCTACTCCTCCTCCTCCCCCTCCTTCCCCTCCCCCTCCTTCCTGTCCCCCTCCTCCCCGTCCCCCTTTCCTCCCTCTTCTTCCTCCTCCTTCCCTCCTTCCCCTTCCCCTCCTCCCCCTCTTCCCCTTCCTCCTCTCCCTCCTCCTCCTCCCCCCCCCTTCCCCTCCTCCTCCTCCTCCTCCTCCCCCCCTCCTTCCCTCCCTCCTCCTCCTCCTCCTCCTCCTCCTCCTCCCCCCCTCCTTCCCCTCCTCCTCCTCCTCCTCCTCCTCCTCCTCCTCCTCCAATGACCCCGGCACAATGGAAAGCCAGTCCCTCTGCAGAAGGGCCAGGCGGTATGAGGCGGTCTCCGGAGGGGACTCCCAGGGGAAGATGCAGGAGCCCGCAGCTTCCTGGGAAGGCCCCTCGGGGAAGGAAGCCTGGGGGGGCGCCCCCCCCGCAGTGGGAGTGGCTATCTGTCCCTTGGCGGCACTTGCCCTTGGCCGTGAGCCCGCCTGCGCTCCGGCCTCGGGGATCTGAGAGGTGAGCAGGGGCCGGGGGCTCCGGGGGCTCCGGGGTGAGAGGCGGGGCCTGAGCCCCAGCGCCCGGCAGTGGGAGAGGAAGTCGGCCGAGGACTCCTGGCGGCTCCCGGGACCTTGGCTCTGCCGTCCCCACTCGCCCGCCCGGCACCAGGATGCAGTGTGGTGGCCAGAGCTGGGCAGCCAGTGTCCACGGGCGGAGCCAGAGCCGGGGCCTCCCTCTGGCGGGCGGCTTAGTTCCCATTGACTGCGGAAAGGATGGGCCGGAGAGAGCCCCTCTTCACCGTCCGAGGCAGCGCTTACTGGGGTTTGTTACCTGCACCTAACCAGCCTGAGCTCACCCTTTACAGGGGGGAGGCCGGGCCGGCTCTCCTTCCGCTGAGTGCGGGCACTGACCCCTGGCACAGACCCCGGGCACAGACCCCGGGCACAGAACCCGGGCACAGACCCCCCGGCACAGACCCCCCGGCACTGACCCCGGGCACAGACCCCGGGCACAGACCCCGGGCACAGAACCCGGGCACAGACCCCGGGCACAGACCCTGCACCACAGACCCCCGGCACAGACCCCGGGCACTGACCCCGGGCACTGACCCCTGGGCACAGACCCCCCGGCACTGACCCCCTGGGCACAGACCCCGGGCACAGAACCCGGGCACAGACCCCCCGGCACAGACCCCGGGCACAGACCCTGCACCACAGACCCCCGGGCACTGACCCCCGGCACTGACCCCGGGCACTGACCCCGGGCACAGACCCCCCGGCACTGACCCCCGGCACAGACCCCCCGGCACTGACCCCGGGCACAGACCCCCCGGCACTGACCCCCCGGCACTGACCCCCCGGCACTGACCCCGGGCACAGACCCCCCAGCACTGACCCCCCCGGCACTGACCCCCCGGCACAGACCCCCCGGCACAGACCCCCCCGGCACTGACCCCCCGGCACTGACCCCGGGCACTGACCCCTGGGCACAGACCCCCCGGCACTGACCCCTGGGCACAGACCCCGGGCACAGAACCCGGGCACAGACCCCCCGGCACAGACCCCGGGCACAGACCCTGCACCACAGACCCCCGGGCACTGACCCCCGGCACTGACCCCCGGCACTGACCCCCCGGCACAGACCCCCCGGCACTGACCCCGGGCACAGACCCCCCGGCACTGACCCCCCGGCACTGACCCCCCGGCACTGACCCCCCGGCACAGACCCCCCGGCACTGACCCCCCGGCACTGACCCCCCGGCACTGACCCCGGGCACTGACCCCCTGGCACTGACCCCCCGGCACTGACCCCGGGCACTGACCCCCCGGCACTGACCCCCCGGCACTGACCCCCCGGCACAGACCCCCCGGCACTGACCCCCCGGCACTGACCCCCGGCACTGACCCCGGGCACAGACCCCGGGCACAGAGCCTGTGGGGGGTGGCCGGTTACTGGGTGGCCTGGCAGTGAAGACCTCCTCCAGCACCAGCAGCAACGGGACAGACTGGAGAGAAATCCTGTGATGTGGTCTTCTCACCAGAGCCAGCCTCTGACGAGGGCCGCTGTGGGCTCTGTGCCCAGCCCCCCAGCTCACCTGCACTGGCCCTGCCCCAGCCTCCACTCACAGCCCCCCAGCCTCCACTCACAGCCCCCCAGCCTCCACTCACAGCCCCCCAGCCTCCACTCACAGCCCCCCAGCCTCCACTCACAGCCCCCCAGCCTCCACTCACAGCACACAGCCCCCCAGCCTCCACTCACAGCCCCCCAGCCTCCACTCACAGCCCCCAGCCTCCACTCACAGCACACGGCCCCCCAGCCTCCTCTCCCAGCCCCCCAGCCTCCACTCATAGCACACGGCCCCCCAGCCTCCACTCACAGCCCCCAGCCTCCACTCACAGCACACAGCCCCCAGCCTCCTCTCCCAGCCCCCCCAGCCTCCACTCACAGCACACAGCCCCCAGCCTCCACTCACAGCCCCCAGCCTCCACTCATAGCACACAGCCCCTCAGCCTCCACTCACAGCACAAGGCCCCCAGCCTCCTCTCACAGCACACAGCCCCCCAGCCTCCACTCACAGCACACAGCCCCCCAGCCTCCACTCACAGCCCCCCAGCCTCCACTCACAGCCCCCAGCCTCCACTCACAGCACACAGCCCCCCAGCCTCCTCTCACAGCACACAGCCCCCCAGCCTCCTCTCCCAGCCCCCCCAGCCTCCACTCACAGCATACAGCCCCCAGCCTCCACTCACAGCCCCCAGCCTCCACTCACAGCACACAGCCCCCCAGCCTCCTCTCACAGCACACAGCCCCCCAGCCTCCTCTCACAGCACAGGCCCCCAGGCTCCACTCACAGCCCCCCAGCCTCCTCTCACAGCACACAGCCCCCCAGCCTCCTCTCACAGCCCCCCAGCCTCCTCTCACAGCCCCCCAGCCTGCACTCACAGCACAGGCCCCCTAGCCTCCTCTCACAGCCCCCCAGCCTGCACTCACAGCACACAGCCCCCCCAGCCTCCTCTCACAGCATACAGCCCCCAGCCTCCTCTCACAGCGCCCCCAGCCTCCACTCACAGCACACAGCCCCCCAGCCTCCTCTCACAGCCCCCCAGCCTCCTCTCACAGCCCCCAGCCTGCACTCACAGCACAGGCCCCCAGCTGTGAACGTGAATGTGCTGCTGGGTGGAGCGGGTGCCCGACCAGCGGAAGGAGGAGCAGAGCTGTGGAGGGAAAGCCTTCAGGTGGGCGGTGGGCGGAGGCTGCAGCTTCCAGCCCAGCTTCCAGCTGCAGGGAGCGCCCCCGGCCTCTGGCCTCCGGGCAGGAGCCTTCCCGGCGAGGTGTCCCGGAGCAGCACTGTCCCTGGGCAGAGCGCCCCTCGGAAGCTGTGCTCCTCTGAGCTCCTGAGGTCTGGAAGGCACTAGGAGCCCTCTCCGTCTGGTCCCCGTCACAGACTCTGACCCGCCTGCTCCAGACAGGCGGGCTTCAGGGTGAGGGCAGGGGCTGCGACAGCTCACGGAGGCTTGCTTTAGGGACCCTGGCACCAACCAGGCCATGCTGGGCTGGGGTTCCCCCGGGCACCCCTTTGAGGGTGGATGTCTGGGCGGGAAGAGGGCACGGCTCTCCGGGAGCATCTAGTCAGAGAGACGGCTTTTCTGTGTAACACACCTCAGCATTGCCCTGCTTTCTGTGAAACACAAGGGCCGCCACCCGAGTCCTGGCTCCAGGTCTGAGCTCCTGTGGGTGCCAGCAGTTTAGTCCCCGAGTTTCTCCTCCCCCCCCCTCCCTCCTTCTCCCCCTTCCCCTCCTCCTCCTCCCTCTCCTCTCCTCCTTTTCTTCCTCCTCTTCCTCCTCTTCCAACTCCTCCTTCCCCTCCTGCTCCCCTTCCTCCCCCTCCCCTCTTTTTCTCCCTCCTCCTCCTCCTCCTCCCTCTCCTCTCCTCCTTTTCTTCCTCCTCCTCCCCTTCCTCCTCCTCCTCCTTCTCCTCTCCTCCCCCTCTCCTCCTCCCCCTCTCCTCTTCCTCTTCCCTCTCCTCTCCTCCCCCTCTCCTCCTCCCCCTCTCCTCTTCCTCTTCCCTCTCCTCTCCTCCTCTTCTCACAGCACACAGCCCCCCAGCCTCCACTCACAGCCCCCCAGTCTCCACTCACAGCACAAGGCCCCTCAGCCTCCACTCACAGCATCCCCAGTCTCCACTCACAGCACACAGCCCCTCAGCCTCCACTCACAGCCCCCCAGCCTCCACTCACAGCCCCCCAGCCTCCACTCACAGCCCCCCAGCCTCCACTCACAGCCCTAAGAGCCTCCACTCATAGCCCCCCCCCAGCCTCCACTCACAGCCCCCCAGCCTCCACTCACAGCCCCCCCAGCCTCCACTCACAGCCCCCGAGCCTCCACTCACAGCATCCCCAGTCTCCACTCACAGCACAAGGCCCCTCAGCCTCCACTCACAGCCCCCCAGCCTCCACTCACAGCCCCCCAGCCTCCACTCACAGCCCCCCAGCCTCCACTCACAGCCCCCCAGCCTCCACTCACAGCACACAGCCTTCCCAGCCTCCTCTCACAGCCCCCCTAGCCTCCACTCATAGCACATGGCCCTCTCCTCCCCCTCTCCTCTCCTCCCCCTCTCCTCCTCTTCCCTCTCCTCTCCTCCCCCTCTCCTTCTCCTCTTCCTTCTCCTCTCCCCCCTCCTCCTCCTCTTCCCTCTCCTCTCCTCCCCCTCTCCTCCTTCCCCTCTCCTCCTCCTCTTCCCTCTCCTCCCCCCCTCCTCCCCCTCTCCTCCTCCCCCTCTCCTCCTCCTCCCTCTCCTCTCCTCCTACTCCTCCTGCCCACCAGGTGCTCCGGCCTGGGAGGGGACTCGCACAGACTCTCAGAGACAGAATGTGGGCTCTTGGCTGTGGCCTCAGGCCACAGGGCGGTGCCCTCAGTGCTGGGAGTGGGAGAGGGGCTGGGAGGGCAGCAGTGTGGGCGGGCCAGGCTTGCAGACTGCCCAGGAGTGCGCACGTGGAGCCTCTTCTGTGGCCGCTCCGTGTCCTCCCTCCTCCATGAGGGGCGGGGGTCGCACACCGCCGCAGCCTCCATTCGGGGCGGCCGCATGCCAGAGGGCCCTCCAGCAGTGTCCTAGGCCGGGCCGGGCTGCCTGTGACCCCACCTGGTTGTCGTTGTGACGTGAGGTAATGCTAGTGGAGGAATAGAGGGGGTCAGTGTGAACAGGGGTTGGGAGGCAGAGGCCTGTGGATCTCACCAGGAAGCTTCACAGCCAAGAAGTCACGGCTTCCCTCCAAGGGGCCGCTCAGCCCCCTCTGGTGCTGGACTGTCGGGAGCAGGGTGAGGACGGGCACAGATCGGGTGAGGTGAGGACGGGCACAGAGCGGGGTGAGGTGAGGGCGGGCACAGATCGGGTGAGGTGAGGACGGGCACAGAGCGGGGTGAGGTGAGGGCGGGCACAGAGTGGGGTGAGGTGAGGGCGGGCAAAGAGCGGGGTGAGGTGAGGGCGGGCACAGAGCGGGGTGAGGTGAGGGCGGGCACAGAGCGGGGTGAGGTGAGGACGGGCACAGAGCGGGGTGAGGTGAGGGTGGGCACAGAGGGAGGTGAGGTGAGGGCGGGCACAGAGGGAGGTGAGGACGGGCACAGAGCGGGGTGAGGTGAGGACGGGCACAGAGCGGGGTGAGGTGAGGGCGGGCACAGAGCGGGGTGAGGTGAGGACGGGCACAGAGCGGGGTGAGGTGAGGGCGGGCACAGAGGGAGGTGAGGTGAGGGCGGGCACAGAGGGAGGTGAGGACGGGCACAGAGCGGGGTGAGGTGAGGACGGGCACAGAGCGGGGTGAGGTGAGGGCGGGCACAGAGGGAGGTGAGGACGGGCACAGAGCGGGGTGAGGTGAGGATGGGCACAGAGCGGGGTGAGGTGAGGACGGGCACAGAGCGGGGTGAGGTGAGGGCGGGCAGAGAGCAAGATGAGGTGAGGGCGGGCACAGAGCGGGGTGAGGTGAGGGCGGGGACAGAGCGGGCTGAGGTGAGGGCGGGCACAGAGGTAGGTGAGGTGAGGGCGGGCACAGAGGGAGGTGAGGTGAGGAAAGGGCACAGAGCGGGGTGAGGTGAGGACGGGCACAGAGGGGGTGAGGTGAGGGCGGGCACAGAGGGAGGTGAGGACAGGCACAGAGCGGGGTGAGGTGAGGACGGGCACAGAGCGGGTTGAGGTGAGGACAGGCACAGAGCGGGGTGAGGTGAGGACGGGCACAGAGCGGGTGAGGTGAGGACGGGCACAGAGGGAGGTGAGGTGAGGACGGGCACAGAGCGGGTGAGGTGAGGACGGGCACAGAGGGGGGTGAGGTGAGGACGGGCACAAAGGGAGGTGAGGACGGGTACAGAGGGAGGTGAGGGCGGGCACAGAGCGGGGTGAGGTGAGGACGGGCACAGAGCGGGGTGAGGTGAGGACGGGCACAGAGCGGGGTGAGGTGAGGACGGGCACAGAGCGGGGTGAGGTGAGGACGGGTACAGAGGGAGGTGAGGTGAGGACGGGCACAGAGGGAGGTGAGGTGAGGACGGGCACAGAGGGAGGTGAGGTGAGGACGGGCACAAAGCGGGGTGAGGTGAGGACGGGCACAGAGGGAGGTGAGGTGAGGGCGGACACAGAGCGGGGTGAGGTGAGGGCGGGCACAGAGCGGGGTGAGGTGAGGACGGGCACAGAGGGAAGTGAGGACGGGCACAGAGCGGGGTGAGGTGAGGACGGGCACAGAGCGGGGTGAGGTGAGCACGGGCACAGAGCGGGGTGAGGTGAGGACGGGCACAGAGCGGGGTGAGGTGAGGACGGGCACAGAGGGAGGTGAGGACAGGCACAGAGCGGGGTGAGGTGAGGGCGGGCACAGAGCGGGGTGGGCGGACACAGAGCGGGGTGAGGTGAGGGCGGGCACAGAGCGGGGTGAGGTGAGGGTGGGCACAGAGGGAGGTGAGGACGGGTACAGAGGGAGGTGAGGGCGGGC